>NC_036848.1:51819551-51886207 GCF_002910315.2 Salvelinus sp. IW2-2015
CAAAAGATAAATTACATAAAACACAGTGGAAAAATACTTTTGAGTATCTTAAATTATATCATGGGCAGAAAACCCAATTAATCTCCATCGTTCATGGGTCATTTATAACAAAACCTTTCAATATTTCCATTCATTTCAATGGTTATTTCACTAATAAAAGTTGAAACACTCAGAAGTAAAATGACAACATTGAATAGTGAACCATCATATTTTTGTATAAAAGAAGGATTTCCGTTTTGAATTTTGTGAAGTTAGTGTGGGAGAGGTGGGGAAACTATTGTTATCCATCAATAATGATAAGCCACTAGGTATAGACAACCTTGATGGGAAACAATTGAGAATGTTAGCGGACTGTATTGCCACCCCTATTTGCTACAGTATATCTATAATCAAAGACTAAAGGAGTGTGTTGACAGGCGTGGAAGGAAGCTAAAGTTATTCCACTGCCTAAAAATAGTAAAGCACCCTTTGCTGGCTCTAYCAGCRGCCCAATCAGTTTGCTGCATGTTCTTAGTAAACTGATGGAGAGAACTGTGTTTGACCAAATACAATGGCATTTTTCAGAGAACAAGTAAACTACTGACTTTCAGCACACATATAAAGAAAGGCACTCAACTAGTACTGCACTGATTCAGATGACTGATGATTGGTTAAAATAAATGGATAACAAGATGATAGTTGGAGTTGTATTGTTAGAATTCAGTGCAGCCTTTGGTGTTATTGATCATACATTGTTATTGAAGAAACTTGCTATGGCTTTAAATCACCTGCCATCACATGCTTGGAGAGTTATCTATCCAATAGAACCCAGAGAGTGTTCTTCAATGGAAGCTTCTCTGACATCAGCTATGTACAGTGTGGTGTCCTTCAGGGCAGTTTCCTTATGCCGTTACTCTTCTCTATTTTTACAAATGATTTGCCAATGYTCTTACACAAGAATGACGTACGCGGATGATTCCACACTCTACATGTCAGCACCCAAAGCCAGTTAGATCACAGAAAATCTAAATAAGGAGTTATAGTCATTATCAGAATGGGTGATTAATAATAATAAACTGGACTTAAATACATTAACAAATAAAAACCTCAACTGGAGTTGTGRGTAAAGGGTGTGACCGTTGAGTAAGTTGAGGAAGCTAAACTCCTAGGTATACCACTGGATGGTCAATTATRATGGTCAAGTCATACTGACAAAGTTGTTGGAGAGATTTGTCAGTTTTAAAAAGATCAACTGTACTAGTTGTTCAGTCTCTGGTCTTGTTCCATCTTGATTACTGTCTGGTAATATGGTCAAGTGTAGCAAAGAAAGACCTAGCAAAGCTGCAGCTGGCTCAAAACAGAGCAGCATGCCTTGCCCTTAACTGCACACAGAACTAATATCAACAACATGAATGCCAGTTTTTCCTGGTTGAGCGTTGACGAGAGATTAACTGCTTTTCTTCTGGTTTTTATGAGAAGTTTTACAGTGATTTAAAATTCCAGATCGTCTGCATAATCAAATAACATTCAGCTCAGACACCCATACATTCCCCACAAGACATGCCACCAGGGGTCTCTTCACAGTCCCCAAGTCCAAAAGTAATTCACGGCAACGCACAGTTTTAAACAGAACGATGATCACATGGAACTCCCATCTCCAATTAAGCAAACAACAAAATGACCTTCAAAAATCTGATTAAACAAAATATCATATGACAGCGGGGACTGTGAGGACACACACACAGAGACACACATACACAGACAGACTCTAATACACACATTATTTTTGATGTATTGTTTGTATTATTATTATTTATTTTGTATTGTTTGTATATCGTTGTATTTTACATTTGTGTGACAGTCCTTGTCTATCAGTGTGTCAGTGTTTTGTTACTTGCTAATTGGGATCCAAATAAACATGTTGAACCAATCGTTGTTCCCAACCTCACTGAATTTTCAGACAATTTTCAGACGCAGCCTGCTCACGTTTCAGCCTGCTCACGTTTCAGCCTGCTCACGTTTCAGCCTGCTCACGATTTGTTACCCACATTACATAGGCTATTGTGATCCAATTAGTGCTCTTCTTGGTGGTCGTCTGTAGCTCAGTTGATAGAGCAAGGTGCTTCTAACGCCAGGATAGAGGGTTCTTTTCCTGGCCCCACCTGTACATCAACTGTACAGGTGACTATAACACGCTTTGCATAAAAATGTCTGCTAAATGGAATATATTATTTGCGGTCCATGGTTCTGAAGCCTAGCTTGGTTAGACTCTGGCACCTAAATGAGTCTGACTAATACTAAGTGGATGTGGGGAGCTGGGTTGTGGTCCTGTGTGGCTCAGTTGGTAGAGCATGGTGCTTGCAACACCAGGACTGTTTGTTCAATTTCTGCTGAGGTCACCAATACAAATGTATGATTGTTAGTTACTTAGGATAAATGTGTTATTGCATATTAGGTCTACATTCCCCCTTTTGCTTAGACCAAGCATTGAAGCATTGCTTTGTAAAGTTTTGACATTTTCACATACATCCTGGTGTCTACTACTAAAATAATATAAGGGATTACATTTTGCCATTACATTTTCATCAGCAGCTGTCAAAGATGTCTACTTGCACTCATTTTATTCAGGAGACAACATCATCTTGACAATCCAATGATTTGCAATGTTTGATTGATTAATGCAACGGCATCTCAAATTCAGTACATTGCAATAGGCAATTAACCAGTCCATTAGACTGGCGAACAGATGTTAATTTAATATGAGTTGGCAAGGCATGACTCCATAAGGAGGCAGATTCTAAATCTTCTCTTAATTTTCCTTGGAGGCCTCGTTAGACCTGACGTTTAAAGTGATACCTGCAACTGAATAACGCTCTCCTCATCAGCTCACGGCATGACCTTTAACCTTTAACCTAATTGTGTTAGCGTGACCCCAGCAGGAGTAATGAAGCTAATCTGAAATAGTCCTCAGCTTTAGCAGTGTCAAATGGAAATATTAACTTTCCCTCATAATAGCCCGAGGCTGCAATTCACTTGTTGGTATATTAATCAGACAGCCGATTGAAGAATTGATAAAGGATTTTTTTGGTGCAAATTCTAAATAGAGAAAGAAAAAGAATCATATGCTTAAACGTGTAAAATATGAGTCTAGGCATGTTACGTCTTCAATAATAATTAAGCGGGGCTTCTCGATGGAGAGAATTAAGCAGTGATTTGTAAGTTGATGCTCTGTGGACTTGCTTCAGGTGACCAAAAACAACCTGACACAGGACTTTTCTTCCACAAGATAAGTTGTCAATCAAAACATAGAAGATACATTGGGAAAAATTCCAAGAGTCCAAGATCATGGGGCTACTTTGCCAACAGTTAGTCATAAATCATTGGATCTTARTAATGGAATTTTCATGTCAATATAACGATGGGAATAGATGCTTTATTTTGGAAATAGAGCACAAATCTTTTGTGAAAACCCCCRAAGTTATATATTTGGAATACAAGTGTAAATTGTAGTGTACATTGCTCATTAGCTGCAAGTATTTGACTGCAGGATGATAGCTTAACGATACTGTAGTGGGCTAAATCAGTCAGGGTGATTCTTGGTAGTCTTAAACTAATCTACTTTGAAACGAAAGTATACACCTCACACACATGGTTATGTGCTTAAAAAAAGAAGACACCTGTACTATGTCAGATATAGAGTTGAAATGTATTACATTTTGAGTTTGCATCCCAATATTATACTTTATATACATCACAGAAGACAGACTGAAATACACTGTTTGATATAGAAACACTGGATTTTCATCATTTAAAAAAACACATCTTTATTAATTATGAAAAACATTCCAGCCATGAGGCCAAAAAAGGCGCTTTTGGTCATTGACTGCAGGAAAGGGTTACGGGTGTTGTAAACGTAAGGCTCTCGAATTCTGATCAAATTGTATATCTTATTAAAATTCAACCTTCAGGCATATTCAGATAAATGGAAGGAAAAGGATTGCACCCTCAATTAAAGCAAATCCTATTTGATAGCTCTGGCTCGAATCACAGGATGTCAGCCATGTTTTATTTATTAATTATCAATGTCAGAATCTGAGGCCATACAGCGTTGCAGACGACCAGCAGCTGGCAGTTTTTGTTTAGAGCAAAAAGATGTGTGTTTTTTTTAGCTTAAAAGGACTCAAGTGAAGATAATATCTCTATTTTTATCCACTTTATGAACAGGAAAGCAAAGCAGCACGTGCATCACAAAGGGAATTAGAATGCTACGGAATTACATGGTGAAGTGAAACAATCAAGTGCCAAGAATTAGATGAGCTATGARGTCATGATGATCCTGGATGTAATTTACATTTGGAAGCTTGTGATGGCACGGATCTCATATTTACAAAAGACTTTCAGTGTTAATTGCAAATTCTGTGTAATTGCACTGTGGATCGCTGAACGGAATGAAAATAGCTTAGCCCTGTCTTTGCCTCAGAATGAGGACCTGAAATCCTGAAATCCTAGGATGTGGGGTGTCAAATTAAATTAAAATGTATTTGTCACATGCGCCAAATACAATTGMTGTAGGCTGTACCGTGAAACYCTTGCTTACYAGCCTTTCCCAACGATGCAGAGTTGAATAATAAAAATAAAAAAGTAACACGAGGYATAAAATATACAAGAATGGAGSTACAGTGCATTCGTAAAGTTTTCAGATCTCTTGACTTTTTCCACATTTTGTTACGTTACAGCCTTATTCTAAAATTGATTAAATCGTTTTTRCCCCCTCAACAATCTACACACAATACTACATTTACATAAATATTTAGACCTTTTACTCAGTACTTTGTTGAAGCACCTTTGGCAGCGATTACAGCCGGGACACATGTATTTGGGGAGTTTCTCCCATTCTTCTCTGCAGATCCTCTCAAGCTCTGTCAGGTTGGATGGGGAGCATCGCTGCGCAGCTATTTTCAGGTCTCTCCAGAGATGTTCAATCGGGTTCAAGTCCGGCCTCTGGCTGGGCTACTCAAGGACATTCAGAGACTAGTCCCGAAGCTGCTCCTGCATTGTCTTGGCTGTGTGCTTGGGTCGTTGTCCTGTTGGAAGGTGAACCTTCCCCCCCAGTCTGAGGTCCTGAGTGCTCTGGAGAAGGTTTCCATCAAGGATCTCTCTGTACTTTGCGCAGTTCATCTTTCCTGAGTAGTCTCCCCGTCCCTGCCCCTGAGGGGCCCCCATGTTGAGGATCAGCATGGTGGAGGTGGTGTTGTTGCCTACACTCACCACCCGGGGCTGGCCTGTCAAGAAGTCCAGGATCCAGTTACAGAGGGAGGGGTTCAGTCCAGGGTCCCTAGCTTGGTGATGAGCTTGGAGGGAACTATGGTGTTGAACACTGAGCTGTAGTCTATGAACAGCATTCTCACATAGTTATTTCCCCTCTTGTTCATGTGGGAGAGGGCAGTYTGAAGTACAATTGAGATAGGTGTGAATGCATTAGCATGCATAATGAGGCAAAGTTGAAGTTTGAATTGAGAAAAATACTTTAGAGTGTGCAGAGATACACAAATGTTTTTTATTGAGACAGTCAATTGAATCAGCATTGGTATTTCTTTGTAGTGCATCTTTACACAGTGCTACCTACAATAACTGCCATAGATTCAAATTGGTATTTTTCATACAATCCCCTTACAACTATTTCTGAATAGAATTGGTCTGGACTGTAGATATTCCCAAAAGATCATCCCACTTACTACACAATTAACCATAAATGGATTTAAAGTAGAGACACTGAAGATGTTGATCTCTAAAATACTCTCGGAAAACAACACATGGTTATTCTCAGCAATGACAGTCATACCCATGATTATTCTAAAATGCACATTAAATATGCACACAAAGTACTGTGATCATATTTGTAACATTTCAAAGCAACCTATGAAAGTAAACATCCTGCTGGCCTTTCAATGAGAATCACTTGTTACTCTCAATGAGAATCACTTGTTACTTTCAGTGAGAATCACTTGTTAATTTCAATGAGAATCACTTGTTACTTTCAATGACAATCACAAGTTTATTTTCTTTATCAAGGTCTAAATGGACAGAGAAGAACGATATTACAGGGCAATCTATTTATCCTTCCTTTGATACAGATGTCTAATTAAGATGTATTTCTGCACTGGCCTCTTTTCCCACACCCCCGGGTAGCTCTTCCATACAAGCAGCTTCACCCACTCACTGTTAACAACTGACTGCCTTCAATGACCAACTCCGTCATTCGCCTCCTCGCCTCGTCTGCCCCCTAATCTAGTCTAGTCTGTGGGCAGTAGAAAGTCTACTCTTTGTAATAKACACAATCAATTGCTTAGTTCACAGAGAGGGGTTACATACTGTACATCCACATGAAATGCACCAAACAGAAATTACATCCTGGAGGGGTCATTTGAGCAGATTAAAAGTTAACCAAAAGACCTGGTTAAGTCTGACATTTTCACAAAAATTCCTACTTTGAGCATCCATTTGTTTATTACAACTTCTTGATTAGATCAACGCTGCAATGACCTACATTGTCTGGTGAAGGTCAAAGGTAATCTCCTCATTGAGGTAGTGCAGTAAATTAAACATAGCGTCCATMGATTTAAAAAAATGTGAATGCATACTGTGTGTGAGACACAACATTGGGCACCTTCACCGGGTAAAGCCTTGAGCTTTTGGCACATTTGGCACATTGTTAAAGCCAAGGGCACGTTACTCCTTTTTCACAACACAGGGTTGGATGGAAAAGAGAAGGTGGAAACCTTTACCTGCAATGAACACACCACATGTTATTCCCCCTCACCGTCATTCATTTCACAGTGATATGTCTACTTGGCTTCTTATGCACAGTAAGGTGCATAAGAAGACAAACAAACATTTCTTTGTCATATTGGTCTCTCTTAGTTGAGTTTCAAAGGGTTTATTTTTTTTAATTGAGTGAAGCTCATGTCATTATGTATTCTGACTTAGTGTCATGGGAAGTCATTTGGTGGCAAAACTGAGAAAGATGTCCCTAGTCAGTTACGAATGTGAATCTAAATACACAGTGATTATAGATATTAATGCTTGACTGACTGTGGCATAGTTTTGCATTCTGTTTGTTCTAACCTCACACCGTAACTGAGAACTCCTGAATATGATTTTGAAAAGGTTTGGATTTTTGTCCACTGCTTGAATTTGCCATTAAGTAGAGATTGAATGCTCTGACATTGTTATCCACTTCAAGTTCTAKATTTTTATTCTAAASTACTCTAAATATTATAAATGAGAGATGTATTATAAACTGGGTGGTTTGAGCCCTGAATGCTGATTGGCTGACAGCCCTGGTATATCAGACCYTCTACCACGGGTATGACCAAAAATATATTTTCACTGCTCCAATGACGTTGATAACCAATTTATAATAGCAAGAAGGCACCTCYGGGGTATGTATGGCCCTTAGCCATGGTATATTGGCCATACAACATACCCCCCYCCTTATTCCTTAATTATGAAGTCCCTTTTCAGAACCAAGCGTTCAACTTAGTTGACCATTCCAAGTAAGGTTTTGTCCTTGAAAACGTTGTGTCTGTTTGTGCGACGTTGTCGTTTGTGTGTGTATGTTTTGTGTTTAAAATATATATATATAATCTTACAATTTAAAAAAAATAAAAATATGTTGTGCCTGAAATTGCATCTAACTGTAATGTAAACATWGCAACGGTACATCTTGATACATCAGGGCATGTCTATTGCTTCTACATGGAACCATATCTTTGATGTAGCCTCACAGCCCCTCGGTTTGATGAAATCCACTTACGTGAGTTCTCAATCTATTTGTGAGTGAATTCTCAACCGTTTTGTGAGTGAATTCTAAAAGCACTCGAATTATCCCTTTAAAAACATAATATCCCTTTTGAGTGCAGTCTATTGAGGTTAAGGAAACATTGATATTGAAGAGTTCCTCAATCCCATTCAACACAGTTTGTTTGTGATCTACAAACAGAATGTGATCTACAAAGAGTCTGAACCGATTCAGGGTGTCAGCAACTGCTTCCATGTTTATTTTGTACCTCTTAAATTTCAGACCATGTCCAAGTGGGATTTGGATTGAGTGAGGGCGATTTACTTGCAGAAACTTGGTTTAAATCCATAATGTGTCAGATAATTACCAATTTGCCTTTCAGGATGTTAAGTCAACTGGTGCTTGCAAAGCATCTCAGAGGTGTTTGAGAAGAAATATAGAATTTGTTTAATTTGCTTGATCGAAAAGTTATGCAAAAGCCATTATTACTGTATTACTTGTTMTCTCACATTCCTGTTACCTCTCTGTATGTGATAAATAGACGTATTGTGCATTACCAACTTCACGTTGATCAATCATCCCTATCTCATTTGATCATAATGTAAGACCCGTTTTGATTGAAAATATTCCTCAAGGTTCTTGCCCACGGACAAAATAATGAATAGCCCCTACACCCTGTGGTGATTGATGTACTGCATGACCGCGTTGTTTATAAAACGTTGTCAGAATGTAATTGAGGTGACCAGCACATTCGTTATTAGTTTGGCAAGTCTACACATAAAATACCTATTTCCCATCAAGTTTGTAGGTTGAACCAATTTTATTTAACCTTTATTTAACTAGGCAAGTCAGCMAAGAACAAATTCTTATTTACAATGACGGCCCACCCTGGACAAATTGTGCACCGCACTATGGGACTCCTAATCACGGCCGGTTGTGATGCAGCCTGGAATCGAACCAGGGTCTGTAGTGACGCCTCTAGCACTGAGATGCAGTGCCTTAGACCGCTGCGCCCTCGGGAGCCCAAGTTATCAAGTCATSCATTTACTTTGGGCTAGTTCCTATAATTTCATTATCCCAAAAAGTATTATGATAACGGATTGAAAAAATACAGCGTAGATAATGGCCAGAACAACCATATCCAACAACCATACACATGCAGGTTAAACGTTGTTGACTGAACTATTGCACAATAATATTACAGGATTGTATTTATTTGTTTATAGTGTAGGTTTTGTTCGAGTCTCCGTTTTATGATATGACTTCTTCAGCCGTGTGTATTGCTACAACTCAGATTCCATATAACATCCTCTAATTCAAGGATAGTGGCAAAGTTACAAACTATTTTTAGTAACCTTTCTTCAGTTGTTGGATTGGTTTCTGTTAGTCTCTGAGCAGGTACCAGGAGAGAGCTGCCGGAGGGATGTCTGGGCATCCGGTACAGATGAAGACCTGACCCAGTAGCCGCCACCGGCAGAACCAGCAGGGGTTTTCAATTCAAGCTCTAGCGAGCCTGAAATTCACAACACTACAGACCTGATTTCAAGTTTCATTACAGATAGTGGTGAGTTAAAATTGGCTAAAGGTGCATTTGAAATGGTTAAAAAGTGTCTGATAATCTGGACCATGCAAGTAGAGGCAAAAGGACATTTTTATTCTAATGTACTCTAAATATTATAAATGAGAGATGTATTATATATGCATTATTATAAACTGGGTYGTTCGAGCACTGAATGCTGATTGGCTGGCAGCTGTGGTATATCAGACCGAATGCCACGGGTATGACAAAACCTTTATTTCTACTGCTCTAATTARGTTGGCAACCAGTTTATAATAGCAATAAGGCARCTCWGGGGTTTGTGATATATGGCCAATATACCACAGCTAAGGGCTATATCCAGGTGTATGGGTACCATGGTTTAAGGAATTAAATAAATACTTTGTTGAAAGACTAATTTGACAACTCATCAGAAACTTAACCTTAAACGTCAATGTCATTCCTGGTACTAAATGTACCTTTTGTTGAGGCTTGTCAGTCATTATCTTATGTTTAGTTTAAGGTAATGAAGTCTTACATGAATGTTGCTTCAGTTGTGTCCCTGCCTCTTTTGAACGTTACCTCTAAATAGTGGAATATAGAACCTCTCAATTGTGGCAAATGGAACCTCTCAATAGTGGTAAATGGAACCTCTCAATTGTGGTAAATAGAACCTCTCAATTGTGGTAAATAGAACCTCTCAATTGTGGTAAATAGAACCTCTCAATTGTGGTAAATAGAACCTCTCAATTGTGGTAAATGGAATTTTATTTATTTCACCTTTATTTAACCAGGTAGGCAAGTTGAGAACTGGTTCTCATTTACAATTGCGACCTGGCCAAGATAAAGCAAAGCAGTTCGACACATACAACAACACAGAGTTACACATGGAGTAAAACAAACATACAGTCAATAATGCAGTAGAAAAATAAGTCTATATACAATGTGAGCAAATGAGGTGAGAAGTGTGGTAAAGGCAAAAAAAGGCCATGGTGGCGAAGTAAATACAATATAGCAAGTAAAACACTGGAATGGTAGATTTGCAGTGAAGATGTGCAAGTAAAATAGAAATAATGGGTGCAAAAGGAGCAAAATAAATAAATACAGTAGAAGAGGGGTTGTTTGGGCTAAATTATAGATGGGCTATGTACAGGTGCAGTAATCTGTGAGCTGCTCTGACAGCTGGTGCTTAAAGCTAGTGAGGGAAAATAGTGTTTCCAGTTTCAGAGATTTTTGTAGTTCTTCCAGTCATTGGCAGCAGAGAACTGGAAGGACCGCCAAAGGAGAATTGGTTTTGGGGGTGACCAGAGAGATATACCTGCTGGAGTGCGTGCTACGAGTGGGTGCTGCTATGGTGACCAGCGAGCTGAGATAAGGACTTTACCTAGCAGGTCCTGTAGATGACCTGGAGCCAGTGGTTTGACGACGGAGTATGAACGAGGGCCAGCCAACGAGAGCGTACAGGTCGCAGTGGTGGGTATAGTATATGGGGCTTTGGTGACAAAACGGATGGCACTGTGATAGACGGCATCCAATTTATTGAGATGGTATTGAGGCTATTTTGTAAATGACATCGCCGAAGTCGAGATCGGAAGAGTGGTCAGTTTTAGACGAGGGTATGTTTGCAGCATGCGTGAAGGATGCTTTGTTGCGAAATAGGAAGCCAATTCTAGATTTAACTTTGATTGGAGATGTTTGATGTGATTCTGAAGGAGATTTACAGTCTAACCAGACACCATAGGTATTTGTAGTTGTCCACATATTCTAAGTCAGAACCGTCCAGAGTAGTGATGCTGGACGGGCGGGCAGGTGCAGGCAGCGATCGTTGAATAGCATGCATTAGTTTTTACTTGTATTAAGAGCAGTTGGAGTCACGGAAGGAGAGATTGTATGGCATTGAAGCTGCTGGAGGTTTAACACAGTTAACACAGTGTCCAAAGAGGGGCCAGAAGTATACAGAATGGTGTCGTCTGCGTAGAGGTGGATCAGAGAACTCACCAGCAGCAAGAGAGACATCATTGATTATACAGAGAAGAGAGTCGGCCCAAGAATTGAACCCTGTGGCACCCATAGTGCGCCAGAGGCCCGGACAACAGGCCCTCCGATTTGACACACTAAAACTCAATCAGAGAAGTAGTTGGTGAACCAGCGGAGGCAATCATTTAGGAGAAACCAATGGAACTCCAATAGTGGTAAATGGAACCTCTCATAGGTGGTAATGAAGAACCTCTCAATAGTGGTAAATGAACCTCTCAATAGTGTAAATGAACCTCTCAATAGTGGTAAATGAACCTCTCAATAGTGGTAAATGGAACCTTTCAATAGTGGGTAAATGGAAACCCTCAATAGTGATAAAATGAAACCTCTCAATAGTTAAATGAAACTCTCCAATAGTGGTAATTAGAACTCTCAATAGTGGTAAATGGAACCTCTCACTGTGGTAAATGAACCTCTCATTGTAATGAACCTCTCAATTTGATAAAATAGAATCTCTCAATTGGTGATAAATAGATCTCTCCAATTTCGGAAAAATACGAAACCTCTCAATTGTGATAAATGGAACCTCTCAATAGTGGTAAATAGAACCTCTCAATGGTGATAATACTACAATAAACCAGATTCAATTGCTTTCTCGTATTATGCTGTGGAACATCATGTTCAAATCATCTCTTTATGAAAATAGTCAATACATTTAATCTTAGAACCCTTTTCTTAGAATTTCTTAGAATCCCTCTACTGATATTCTACTCATAGGACATTTGAGTGGTTCTAATAAGTCACTTAAGGCAAAATAATAAAGTCAGCAAGTTCTCACTATTTTTGATTGATTGTTTTGTTGTTGAAATGGATGACTGTGTATTGCCATATCATCTAAAGAGGGTTGATGTTCTAGCACAGATGTTGTGTCCTCTCAAAAAKKCTGTTTTATAGGTCCCAAGGTACATTTTAAAGGTTATTATGTAGAAGAATTGCATCTAAAATGCATGAGGTGCACTTCAACAGCATGACCAGTGCTGTTAAGTTCAAGGTTGCAGTCCATTAAGATGCATGGATTCTGTTTATTTTGATTGTGTACTCTTAAGGAATCAATAATGAGTTAAAAAGGAGGTTATGGTACACACGTGTTCATGTACATTTGATTATTGTCAGTTTGGAAATTTGAGTTAAAATGTTAGTTACGTACTCAGATTTAAGTAGATTTTGGCTAACACTCTATTGAGGAAATGTGAGTCAGAAAGTACTACAAAAGTAACCATTACTGAAACTGCTTGTAAATTGTTAAGAGATGTTTCCCATGCTATCCCAAAGAACAGGAACCTTCTGACATCCCTGTAATGAAATGGCTTGGTTCATTGATTAAGGTCAAAGATTCTAACATTTTATAACATGATTTCCAACAGAAATATACAGTACATAGATTAAAGAAAAAAATAATTTAAGATTACTTCTTGAACAATTTGATTATATATCAAAACACAATCCTTTCATAAAGTCTATGGGTTTATTATGAAAACATGATKATGTACATACAGTAACATGTTTTGGCATCGCCAGGGCGGGGATTTATTATCTACAACATTTGCTCGTATTCTTTGGGCTAGTAGGGCTAGATTAAAGGGGCAATCTGCAATGTTTTATATGTAGTRCAATTTTGGACTTATAAATTAATCAAATGTACCCATATTGATTCTTGAAGAATATAACTTAGAAATGCCTCATGAGCTTAGTTCAACTGTTGTACCCCAAAAGATAAGCTTGTTTTACTCCAATGTTTGTAAAGAAGGTAAATGTAAACTCTATATAGCCTCAAAACATGGTTAAAACTATCATTTTGATATCAGGGATGGTCAGTTCTTGCATCCATAGCTATGTCTATGAGAGTGGTACCATTTCTCCAGCCCATTCCCTCAGTATTTCACTGAAACAGAGGCAGGGATATGGCTTTGTTATTGTTTCAACTGCTGATTGCACCTTTAAAGCTACTCCTGAACGTGATTACCTTTCTAATGAAGAATGATGAATATTTGGTTTAATGAGTCTGCTTGACCTTCAAGTTTGTAACCTACAGTACTACCAACCTCCTACGATGTGTCCAACTGCTTGCCATCACATCAAGTGAAACATACAACAAAAATGCCTTCTAAAACTCTGAATGACTATTCTACTTGCTTCAGTCTGCTTATATGGACAGTATGCTACTAACATCCATATCACTCTCTCTACACCAGTGGTTCTCAAGCCTGGGCCTAGGGATCCAAAGGGGTGCACATTTTTGTTTTTGCCCTAGCGCTACACARCTGATTKAAATCATCAAAGCCTTTTGATGAGTTCATTTGAATCAGCTGTGTAGTGTTAGGGCAAAACAAAAATGTGCACCCCTTTGGGTCCCCAGGACCAGGATTGAGAWCCAGTACTCTACACACCTAGCCAACTTCATGTGTTACTGATACTCAAAATCTAACAGTCTAGTAATTAATGAGGGACAAAATTGTACTTTGAAAGTCTCATTAGAGGCCATTGCCAAATCACTAAATCAAAGTTATGAAGTTTCCATAGCTACTGATGGTTTGAGTGATACTGAGACCTTGGTTTTCCAAATCAAGTCTTGCTTATCTCCTCCCAAAATCTCCTAGTTGAGGCATCTGCACCCAAAAAGCCARTGGCACTAATTACTTTCTGTTTTCCTGAAATCTTGTTCTCACCTGTTYCACAATTTAATTTCAGGCTTTAGTGCTGTGTCACTGTCAGCATTATTTAATAATGTTTGAAAGACATTGTGTCTTTGACGTGAGTTTGTATTAAATTAGGAACACTTCATGCTTTGGGGATTACTTTCTGATTTGGTGGGTAGTAACTTGCATGGTAATGGAGTTGCCAGAAAGCCCCCAAAGTTCCCAGTAACTCTAGCCTAGCGGTTAAGAGCGTTGGGTCAGTAACTGGAAAATCGTTGGTTTGAATCCCGAGCCGACTAAGTGAAAAAYATCTGTTGATGTGCCTTTGAGCAAACAGTTTAACCCTAATTGATCCAAGGTAACCTGTCTAAATTACTATCGCCCCATAGCACTCACATCTGTAGCCATGAAATTATTTTAAAGGCTGGTCATGGCTCACATAACAGATCCACAGATGATGCAATCTCTATTGCACTCCACACTGCCTTCTCCCACCTGGAGAAGAGGAACAACTATTTGAGAATGCTGTTCATTAACTACAGCTCAGCGTTCAACACCATAGTGCTCATCAATAAGCTCAAGATCCTGGATTTGAACACCTCCCTCTGCAACTGGAACCTGGACTTCCTGACGGGTCGCCCCCAGGTGGTGAGGGTATGCAACAATACATCATCCACGCTGAKCATCAACACAGGGGCCACTCAGGGGTGCYTGCTTACTTCCCTCCTATACTCCCTGTTCACCCACGACTGCGTGGCCACGCACGATTCCAACACCATCATTAAGTTTGCTGATCACCGACGATGATGAGACCACCTATGTGTGGCAGTGTGGTGCCAGGCCAACAACCTCTCCCTTAAGTCAGCAAGACAAAAGAGCTGGTCATGGACTACAGGAAACGGAAAGGCTGAGCACGCCCCCATTCACATCGACGGGGCTGTAGTGGAGAGGGGCAAGAGCTTTATGTTCATCTGTGTCCACAGGAAGGCCCAAAAAACTGTCAAACTCCAGCCACCCAAGTAACATACTGTTCTCTCTGCTCCCGCTGCACCAGGTCTGGAACCGTCAGGACCCCGAGCAGCTTCTACCCCCAAGCCATAAGACTACTAAATAGTTAACCAAATAGCTAACCGGACTATCTCCATTGACCCTCTTTGCACTAACTCTTTTGACTCATCTCATACACCAATGCTACTGTTTATTATCTACCATGTTGCCTAGTCACTTTATCCCTACCTACAGTATATATGTACAGTTCTACCTCAATGACCTCGTACKCCTGCACACCAACTCAGTACTTGTACCCTGTGTATATAGCCAAGTTATCTTTACTCATTGTGTATTTATTCCTTGTGTTATTATTTTATATATATTTTTCACCCTATGCATTGTTCGGAAGGGCCCATAAATAAGAATTTCACTGTTAGTCTAAACCTGTTGTTTACGAAGCATGTGACAATTACAATTTGATTTGAAGTCGCTCTGGATAAGAGCATCTTCTAAATTACTAAAATGTAAATGTAAAATGTAACTGCTCTCACTTGTGCAATCACAAAAACTGCTGAACTCAATTAATATGCAATTACAATACAATTAGAATGCAATTACAAATAAATTACATTGCAATTACTATGCAATTACAATACAATTACTATGCAATTTAATACAATTACAAAAAAAACTATAAAATGACTATGCAATTACAATAACATTACTATGCAACTGTGATATTACTGTAAAAAAGTGTTACTACCCACTTATAAGAGAAACTTGCAGGGTAACAGGGTAGAAGCATACAGTGGTTGCAATGCATTGGTTGATTGTTTCTTCCATTAAAATCCATTTGAGTTTTCTTCAGGATGTGTGGTAGTTAATTAAATCACAAGAGGTTTGCGTGCAGGCACTGCCAATCATCACCTCTTGCTGAACTGCATACCTGCAARCTGTGGGTGGAGGGTGAGTGAATTGTGGTGTTATTTATTTGCAGAGTACTGTCATTAGCAAATGTGTTTGTCATAAGTTGGGTGCAATAGGTAGAATTTTTGCTTACGCAGTGCTCATAACAACTTTCACTCACAGACAGCCTCAAATGGTTTGACAGATTGGCCCCAAAGCCTTCCATAAATTGTAGAACACAGAGACAGGCCCATTGCAGTACATCAATGTCAAATAGATCAATAAATCCATGAATTGAATGTCATGCTATTTTTCTTTATGAGAAAATAGTATCATAAACTGTAGTACTGGATTTAACTACCAAGTATGCTAAGTGACAAGTAGGTGACTAAGGCAAGGAGTCCACTGGTGTGCTCATAAATTCATGACTTTCCAACCCACTCATATTCAGAGGATTACTCTTTTATTTAGATTTAAATGTAAAAATATTTGTAATATTCATTATGATTAAAGGTCTGTATGTCCATGCTTTTCAGTGGCCATTTTACATAATAATAGTGATAAGCCACAGGTACTCAATATCTACAGGTAGTTTACAGAATGGCATGGCTAGTGCTGTTGCCAAGAAAACAATAGTATGTGACCAACTGAACTAAAGCACAGGCTACTAGACTGTGTTAGTCCACTGAACTAAGCCAAGATTAGACTGTATAGAACTAACAGCATAGGTAACGAATGAATCATGACAAGCATGTTATTAACTGTTTAGTCCAAAAGAAACAAAGACAACGACACCACGACGTACTATACACCTACTAAAGCACAGGCTACGACTTTAGAACAACTAAGCACAGGCTTAGACTTTAGTACACTGAACTAAAGCACACTACACTCAGACTGTTAGTCCACTGAACTAAAGCACAGGCTATTAGAGATGTTAGTACACTGAACTAAAGCACAGAGGATTAGACTGTATTAGTCACTGAACTAAAGCACAGGTATACTTAGTCCACTGAACAAAGCAAGGCTTATGACTGTTAGCACTGACTAAAGCACAGTATTGTAACTGTGTTACAACTGAACAAAACCACAGGCTATTAGACTGATTAGTACACTGAACAAAGCAGTAGGTTATTAGACTGTGTTAGTCACTGAACAAAACACAAGGTATTAGACTGTGTTAGTCACAACTAAAGCATATATTAGACTTTAACACGGAACAAAAGCACAGCTATAGACTGTGTTAGTCCAAAGGAACTAAAGCACAGGCTACTAGACGGTGTATAGTACACTGAACTAAAGCAAGGCTACTAGACTGTTTAGTACACTGAACTAACAGCACAGGCTATTAGACTATATTCCACTGAACTAAAGCACAGGCTACTAGACTGATTAGTACACTAAACTAAAGACAGGCATACGATACACCTCGGCATTAGACTGTATTAGTACACTAAACTAAAGCACAGGCTATAACTGTGTTAGGTTACACTGAACTAAAGCACAGGCATAGACTGTATTAGTACACTAACTAACACAGGCTTATAGACTGTTTAGTACACTAACTAAAGCACAGGCTATTAGACTGTTAGTACACTGAACTAAAGCACAGGTAGTAGACTTAGTTAGTCCACTAAACTAAAGCCACACTATGTAGACTATATCCACTGAACAAAGCACAGCTAATTAGACTTATTATTCCACTGAACTAAACGACTAGCACTAACTCGTGTTAGTCCACTAACTAAAGCACAGGCTATAGACTGTATTAGTCACTAACTAAAGCACAGGCTACTAGACCTATTTACAGACAACTAAAGCACAGTATTATGACTGTATTAGTCCAACTGAACTAAAGCACAGGTATTAGACTGTTAGTCCACTGAACTAAAGCACAGGTATAGACGTGTAGTCCACTGAACTAAAGCAAGTATTAGACTTGTTTAGTCCACTGAACAAAACCACATATTAAGACGTATTAGTACATAACTAAGCATAGGTTATTAGACTGTGTTAGTACACTGAACAAAAGCACAGGCTATTAGACTGTTAACACTGGAACTAACAAGGTATAACTGTGTAGAAATACACTAACAAAAAGCACAGGCTACTAGACTGTGTTAGTCCAAAACTAAAGCACAGGACTATGACTTGTTATAAACTAAAACAGCTACTAGACGTTAGCTACAACTGAACGAAAGCATCATATTAGAATTATATTCCACTGAACTAAAGCACAGCTATTAGACTGTATTCACACTAACTAAAGCACACGGTACTAGACTGTTATACACTGAACTAAAGCACAGGCTATAGACTGTATTAGTACACTGAACTAAAGCACACTATTAGACTGTATAGTACACTGAACTAAAGCACAGGCTACTAGACTTTAGTACACTGAACTAAAGCACAGGCTATTAGACTGATTATAGTCACTGAACTAAAGCACAGCTACAGACTGTGTATATTTACACTGAACTAAAGCACAGCTATTAGAACTGTATTAGTCACTGAACTAAAGCAAGGATTAACTGTCACAGGTATAACTGTATTAGTCCACTGAACTAAAGCATCAGCTATTAACATACTGTAAATTTCACACAAAAGCATAGGACTATAAACTGTGTTAGTCACTGAAACAAACACAGCTATTAGACTGTATTATAACTAACTAAGAGCACAGCACTAGACTGTTTAGTAACTGAACTAAAGCACAGGCTATTAGACTTATTAGTAACTAACTAAAGCAAGGCTATTAGACGTGGTTAGTCCACTGAACTAAACACAGGTATTAGACTGTATTAGCTCACTGAACTAAAGCACAGGCTATTAGACTGTTTAGTCACTGAACAAAAGCACTTTATTAGACTGGTTAAGTACACTGGACAAAGCATAGGTATTAGACTTGTTAGTCCAAGAACTAAAGCACAGGCTACTAGACTGATTTACACTAACTAAAGCACACTACTAGACTGTGTTAGTACACTGAACTAAACACAGGCGTATTAGACTGTAGTATTCCACTGACTAAAGCACAGCTACTAGACCTGTTTAGTCCACTGAAACTAAAGCACAGCATTAGACCTTGTTAGTACACTGAACTAAAGCAACAGGCTACTAGACTGTGTATGCCACTGAACTAAACACACCGGTTTAACTGTATTAGTCCACTGAACTAAGCAAGTATTAAAGTGTTAGTCCCCATAAACTAAAAGAAGGTATTAGACTGTGGTAGTCCACTGAACTAAAGCACAGGCATTAGACTGTGTTAGTTCCACTAGACTAAAGCAAAGTGGTATTTAGACTCTAATTAGTCCATGAACTAAAGCACAGCATTAGATTATAGTCCACCGAACAAAAAGCATAGACTATTAGACTGTTAGTCCCACTAAGATAAGCACAGGTATTAGACTGGTTAGCCACTGAAGTAAAGCATAGACTATTAGACTGTGTTAGTCCACTGAACCAAAGCACAGGCTATTAGACTGTGTTAGTCCACTGAACTAAAGCATAGGCTATTAAACTCATCACTCAAGCGTGGTTCACTGAACAGCCAATACATGAATCCCTCAATGAAATATGCATGATGGCATACTTAGACCTTGCAGACTATACAGAAATATCAATGTCACTGTTAATCAGTTATAATGTTCAGCTCAGTGAAGTTTGTTATTCAAATTAATCTAGAGCAACAGAAAATGACATGTGTATGTCCACACCCATATTGATATCTAATTCAGTGCTTTCAGTGCCACATTCAGAATAGACAATTGGTCTACCTGGTTGCTAATATGTGTTGAATTACATTTTAATTGTATGGATAATAAAAATAAACAAATCTAAATCTCAGCAGAACTCTTGTTTGCATAGACCCTTGATTAATTGTTTGTAAATGTAAATATATGGCGGACTTTGGCTCATTCCAAAAAAATGGACTCATGTTCACTAGATGGCAGCAGTTACACGTTTTAGTTTACTCTGTCGCTGTCCAATGTACTTGACGCAGTTAATAGAAAATAGCTGGACTAACCATAATACTTTTCATTTTGGCAGTGATCTTTTATGTAGTAATGACCACGTGAAAAGCCAAACACAAATTGTGATCTAGCCTATTTGAACATTTGAAATTGYATAAGTTTTCTTCCATTGGTTACCTATCCAGGAAAATGCCACCTTTTTGCTCCCATTACAGCAATCCGGGTAGTGTAGGCTAACCTAGTAAAAATAAATTGACTAGAGTACTTTATAATCGAATAGATCCAAGTAAACATCCGCCTTGTAAAGGGAATCCCAGCTTCAGTCATCCACACCTTCTGAAACAGAAGTGCATTAATGAAATATAATGATGTCTATGTACGTTTTAGTAGGTTACCTAACCAKATGGAGGGAGCATAACATTGGTGATAGTGAGAGAGTGATGATATTATGTAGTGTTACATTAACTGTCTATAAAGCAGCGATGTTTACACTGCTTACATACTGGGCAAACGTTAAACCATCAACACCTAGGCTACACACAACAATCCTTTGCATATGAATTTGATCGGATATGTAACGGGTGTATCAATTTACACGTGTGATCTAGTGAATTTTGTTTTATTCTTAGGGTTCGTGTAAAGCAGAAACGTACAAAATATCAATATAAAAACATGTCATTTTTGTTGGTCACAGTGTCGCCACTTGGTCTAGTGACTAGTCGATATTACGGCGCTAACATGCGTTTCACTGGGTTGTATGCATTTGCACCTGCGTTTCTTCAGAATGGTAGGCTACCAGTCTCAAAGTTGCSGTGAAGGCACTCAGATTGATTTACAATTCCCCTGCATCATATATGATGGTTGAGTCCAACTCCTTCCGTTGGATACAGGCACCCTCTATTCGTTCCTCTCTTGCAATCTCCTAGTTGCCTACGCATTCTGTCTTTATACTTGCATCCAGGAAACCTATTTGGGTCTCATCTCTACAATCTCGTATCTCTGCAGTAGCCTTTCTTGATGATATGAGAGCTAATATAGGCGAATCCCTGCACCATAGGCGTCACATCTTCTTGCCAAAGCTGGATCTCTATGCATTTTTGTGATCGTTGAACAAAACCCAAGAAACCGGTGGCTGCGTGGAATAACAACGAACATGACTMRGATGGGGAAATTTAAGCATACCCTGCTTATTTTTGCAGGTCTGATTACCGCAGCTAACGGTAAGTTACTCCATATGTGGAGTTTGCTCTCTATAGATGTGACTCTGTCATAAATCTTGTTCGATGTGTTTAACGAAAACGTCAATGATAATCTGACGTTTAATAGTTTGAGAAAAACTTGCARGTGGGCAATTTATCCAGAAGCAAAACGTTTCACAATTACGGTGACTTAACGCCTGATTAATAATTGTGGTTTATTGTGTATTTTGATGGTAGTCCATGGTTAAATTACAATTTAGGCTTAATTTCAGTTTCTATGTAAGCTTATGACTGAAACCTGACGGTCGGTCTCATTCCTGCTTTTCTGAACGAGACTGGCATGCCGTTGCACAAGTGGCTCATCAATAGCGCCTTTATAGGTTTTACATTTTATTTAGCCCAGGCGGTGTCTGTGCCCCCCAATGGTTTTAAGTGTTTTAAAAAGCCACATTTGAGTGAAAGAAACAATGATGGTGGCATACTTTTGTGTCACCTTGGCCTCCACAGAGGTTTCATGATTAGGCTATCATTTTCATTACCATTAATATTCCTCTAGCCTAATTATTCATGATTCGTTATCAGCCTGTTATTTATTGTTTCTTCACCATGGATTGTAAATCATTGCCATACACTTGTGCAAATAATTCCCCCTGTAATATTGCAGTGGTTTTKTTATTCTCATATACGTTTCATTGCCATTATTGGAATAATAATGTAGGCCTATTTGAATTGTGTGTACTTCTTATTGGAGACTATTTTGGTTCCTATGAGTTATTTTTTGATCATATCTATAGGTTTTGTGTAATTTAGTTGAAATACTGTATCTTTAATGGTAAACCACAGAGGTACAGTGATGGGCAATTCATGAATATTTGTAATGGTTAAGAATATATTGCTAGTAATGAAAACACATAGATGACTTGGCAAATAGGCCATCATCATTGACTTTCTCTCAATAATACCTCTTAAAATGACAGTTTCAATCACCTAAATGTAATTGAAGGGGATAACCAGTTCAGGGGCCACAGTTGAATATTGAATATATTAGAAGCATCTGTAGTCATAGCTAGCTGGCTGCTACGCATTTCTGAACCAGATGTGAATTCCGATCTTGCTTTGACAATTGGCAGTGATGATAATGACATGCCTCAGTTTCAAATTCGTAGGCTATTTGGGATGCTACAATCTACCCTAACATCCAAAGTTTATCCATGAAAAAACCCTCTGGAACACATGTTGACAAGGGAGGTTCACTGCATAGGTTGTTGTACAATAACATCTGAATATTGGTGATTCAACATTGTTTCACTTGTGTCATCAAAACTAGACTTTTACCATAACACCAGGTAACATAGCAACCTCAGCAGCATATGACTATATGACTGTTTTTATTGCTGTCTGTGAGTGACAATTGTTTTGTAGCAGCCTAACCACAGACCTTGTACATTCTCTCAATGTAGTCTCAATGTTAGTCTCACGTAGTAAGGCCATGGAATCACCCTGGAATTGCACATGCGGGCTACATGTTTCTAAATTGAGGAGTGTCTGAATCTCTAAACACAACATCCACGGCACGCTTACAGGTCATAGGCCTGCCTCCTGACATAGAGTGAACCCCTGACTTCTACCTTCATATTTTGTCTTACAATTGATAGTGAAGTGCAGTGTCATCACCACTCCCACCCACCCACCCACTCCTGCAGCCATATTAGGCAAGATCACATGCTTGTTCTGATGCATTTGGATTCTAGGTCTTTCTATAAACCAGGGTACCAGTGAGGATTTCCTACAKTGGACAACTTGTTACAGCTGTTGATAAGTCATCGATAATAATCAGCCAATTTTTTGTATGTCATTACATTAAGATATAAGGGCAACATAGCTACAGTATATTCAATGAAATTCACCTACGTTTAACCCTTTCTCATGGTTGGTGTCTTGACGGATTTGTCCAAAATTGTGTGACATAAACCATTACTTTTCTGTCCTTTCATTTATGGCAGTGTAAATTGCCCTTTTATCATACATTAATCAGTTAAATTAGACATAGAATTTTAACCCTGTAATAATCCTGGATCTTGCTGTCTGACAGTTTTTTGTAAAGAGATTTCAGAAATGCAGTGTAACTACGTAACATTTCGTGTCTCCTTATGTTATGGGATGGAAACAGTTTTCATAGGCACACAAATCCCCCAAAATATATGCCATTGCAAAATCTAATGCTTGTACCCGAAGGAGTCACCTTATCTTGATACTTAAAACCTAAATCGATACTGTCATTAATGTGGTTCTTCAATAATTATGCACAACACATGTTGGATYCACATTTGGTGTCCAGCTGATTAGTTACGCTGTGATATTTTCACACTTCATCATCTGATCCAGGAAGGAATTTTCCAAATAAGTGACGAACAGCTGTTGTGATAGTGCATGCGACACAACAACAGCCCAAGTGCTGGAATCCACGGTTGTGGTTGTGCCTGGATCCACGTTGGATCTAATCATTGATGTTGATCATCTGTTGTTTTCTATGTGATTTACAGCAGGGTCTRGTTAGATTTAACAGAAAAAACATCAAGGTAATGAGTTCATGTTTCCATAGTATGTTTTTGTACCTTGGATTAACACCAAGGCTACTGTGTTCAATTGTGTAGGAAAGACTTTTGCACCACACCCAAAGCTATTCCTATTCATTATTCTGGATAAAATGACAACAAATTACATTGCCTAGTGGGCTTATTCACAACATCTGGTAATGAAATAACATGACACATACATTTGTTTTTCATGTTAGACCTGCAATTTTAAACAATACAAGGCTTAGCCGTGGGAAGTAGGGTGCTGAGGGTGCTGAGTGCTTTTTGAAGAATCCACAAAAGTAGTTCACTTTACTAGTCCTGTATTAGCGGACCGACATAGATGTCACGCCCTGACCTTAGTATCTTTGTTTTTTATTATTTTGGTTAGGTCAGGGTGTGACAAGGTGGTATGTGTGTTTTGTCTGGGTCTAGGGTTTTGTATGTAGGTTGTGTGTGTAGTCTAGGCATACGTAGGTTATGGTGGCCTGGATTGGTTCCCAATCAGAGGCAGCTGTTTTATCGTTGTCTCTGATTGGGGATCCTATTTAGGTTGCCATTTTCCAGTTTGGTTTTGTGGGTGATTGTTATGGAGTTGCATGTCTGCACTCGTTATTAAATAGCTTTCACGTTCGTTTTGTTATTTTGTATTAGTTTGTTTATTGTTCTTCGTTATCATTAAAGAAGATGTATTCACATCACACGCTGCACTTTGGTCTCCTTCGTATGACGAACCAAGCAGCGTGGTAACCAGGAGCAGAGGGTTCTGGACTCCTGGACTTGGGAGGAGATACTGGAAGGCAAGGGAACCTGGGCACAGGCTGGGGAATATCGCCGTCCCAAGGAAGAACTGGAGGCAGTGAAAGCTGAGCGGCGGCGATATGAGGAGGTAGCACGGCAGCGCGACAGGCACGAGAGGCAGCCCCAATTTTGAGGGGGGAGGCACACGGGGCAGTGTGGCGGAGTCAGGTTTTAGACCTGAGCCCACTCCTCGTGCTTACCGAAAGCAGCGTTGTACTGGTCAGGCACTGTGTTCTGCGGTCAAGTGCACAGTGTCGCCAGTACGCGCTCATAGCCCGGAGCGCTATAGGCCAGCCCCCCGCAAGTGCCATGCGAGAGTGGGCATCCAGCCAGGGCGTGTTGTGCCGGCTCAGCGTGTCTGGTCTCCGGTACGCCGTTTCGGCCTAGGGTATCCTGCGCCGGCTCTGCGTGCTGTGTCTCCGGGGCGCTGGGAGGGTGCAGTGCATCCTATGCCTGCGCTCCGCCCGTGCCGGGTGAATGTTGGCATTGAGCCTAAGGGAGAGGTGCGAGTAGTATGCACCAGATCTCCAGTGCTCACCCACAGCCCGGTTCAACCTGTGCCTGCACTCTGGAGGGTCTGTGCTAAAGTGGTCATCCAGCCTGGAGGAGTGGTGCCAAGGCTGCGCACCAGAGCTCCAGTGCTCCCCCACAGCCCGGTCCATCCGGTGCCTCCTCCACGCACCAGGCCTCCTGTAGGTCTCCCCAGCCTGGTGGGTCCTGTGGCAGCCCCACGCACCAGGCTGTCTCTCCGTCTCCTTCCTCCAGGTTCTCCCGTCTGTCCTGAGCTGCCCGAGCCGCCCATCTGTCCTGAGCTGCCCGAGCCGCCCGTCTGTCCTGAGCTGCCGGAGCCGCCCGTTTGTCCGGAGCTGCCGGAGCCGCCCGTCTGTCCGGAGCTGCCAGAGCCGCCCGTCTGTCCAGAGCTGCCGGAGCCGCCCGTCAGTCAGGACGATAAAACGACAACGATAAACAGCTGCCTCTGATTGGGAACCAATCCAGGCCACCATAGACCTACATATGCCTAGACTACACACACAACCTAGACATACAAAACCCTTTGTTTTCTTTATTATTTTGGTTAGGTCAGGGTGTGACAAGGGTGGTATGTGTGTTTTTGTCTGGTCTAGGGTTTTTGTTGTTGGTTGGTGTGTGTTAGTCTAGGCATACGTAGGTCTATGGTGGCCTGGATTGGTTCCCAATCAGAGCAGCTTGTTTTATCGTTGTCTCTGATTGGGATCTATTTAGGTTGCATTTTCCAGTTTGGTTTGTGGGTTTTGTCTATGTGATGTTGCATGTCTGCACTCGTTATATTAGCTTACGTTGTTTTGTTATTTTGTATTAGTTTGTTTATTGTTTTCGTTATCATTAAGAAGATGTATTCACATCAACAACGCTGGCGCTTTGGTCTCTTCGTATGACGAACGTGACAGTCCTGATTAGCGGACGATATAGATGTCTTCAGCGCTGGACTTTACTAGTCCTGTATTAGCGGACCGTATAGATGTTTTCAGCGCTGGGACTTTATAGTCCTGTATTAGCGGACCGATATAGATGTCTTCTGCGGCTGGGACTTTCTAGTCCTGTATTGCGGACCGTACAGCCATCTGTAGTGCAATTTTTTTAAAGCTGCAGACCGTTCTCCTGCTCACTTTTTATCTGTGAATTTAAATTTTTTTATCCGTTTTGGTTTGGAAAAAAGAATTTGGGGTGTTTAAAACAGGTTTTTTTTTTTTTTTTTTCGTTTGTTTCTCTCTGATTCAATTGAAGGGTGTTGCGCTACTCTGTTGCAGTAAATCCACGTGTGGTTATTATTAGGATGACAACATCTAATGCTGGCTTCAACTTGGCTTTCCATACAAATCCTTCCATTAAAAAAGGAACATGGTTTTTGCTCACTTTCTCATTATAAAAACAGTGATGGTGAGATTCAAATAGTGAGATTAATGCTGCTGCTATTCCTGGCTTTATTATGTGTGCCTGCGTCAGCCACATAGGGTACAYAAAAATCTGCATCCATCCAATCTATTTAGTCACCATGTCCACATTATTGTTACATATTGTAGAATGTAATATTCATTTGAATATCAATGCACTGGCAAGGCCAAACAAACAAGGTGTGTGTGTGGGGGGGAAGGGTCTATATTAGGCTCTATATGTACGATTATTTACATTTTATAATTGTATAAAATTGAGGTCCTTAAATTACAATTAAGTCCTTTAAGAAGTCTCTGAAGTCCTGAACTTGACTTATCAATGTCTGTATGAACCCTGCTTAAAGGATGTATAGTCCTATGTTGTTGCATAGGTGGAATTATGGGCCAGTTTGCATGTATTCACTTTTATTTCTCTCACACATTGGCCCCATTATTTATAAAAACACCCATATCTGGTCATAATGAGAACTTTGACCGACTCTCACAATACTTGATCAAATGATCTCATTATCACTCCAATTCTTCTATATTTAATTAATTTGTCTGAACTCACCCCTCACATGCTAACTTCCTGATAAATATATTTTTTTGATGCAGCAATCGTCATAGTAAAGGYAAGATTTGGTACTTTGTATTCATCATCTCTCCATGTTGGTTATTTGATGTAGTGCAGCTGGCATTTCCATAGAAATAGAGGACTTAACCCAAATGGTTTGTTTATACTCATAATAATCTAGTTTGAAATGGCACAATGACAAAGGTTAAATATTTAATTTGGGTTCAGTAAGACTGTGATGGCCTCCTCTTACAGTAGGCTAGCATCCTTAGCCCCGGGATGCTGTTAAAGGACGAGTTTAGGAGTCGCCGGCAAGGCAGTCGCCATTTTAGATTTTTCATTCTTTCACCTTCATTACAGCGTTGGTACTCATTTATCCAGACTGATACGCATATGAAGCTTCTACTTTCTGCACAGAGGGCCTAGTGTGCATGAACCATACGTCAAACACTGGTTTTTCGACTCCCATAATATTTTGGGGAGGAGTGACACGGTTTCCAGGGGAATTAGCGATGCTGCAGGCATTTTCAATGGTTCCCAGGCTTGTGAAAGAACCATTAGTTTTGTCACAGCTGTGCCATCAGAGATAATGACAATGACTGCTGCTATGCCTTGTTGAAAGGCATGTGGGGACTTTGGACGGACAAGGACTAATTCATCTTGTTTTATCAGGCAGGATGTTACAGATTATTTGAAGAAAACGCATCATACACATTTCCGACCTATATCATTGCAATACCATGAATATGTTTATGGTAAACAAATGCGTGTTTATTAACTTCTCCATATGATAGAAAGTAAGCTCCTTGAGTCACTGAAATTCTAGACTCAACTGTTTGCCTACAATGCACAGATGGAGACCKTATGATGGGGGCAGAGATGTGTAGGCAACAGCTTTAGAGGGCTACAAAAATCAATTTGTTGCAATTATTTGCCAATATATGTGCAACGACCTTSTATTAAAAAGGTGAAATTACTGTAAAAACCTATTTACATTGAGGCTGTAACACAAGRAGGGTGGTAACTTAATTTGCCAACAAAACTTGTGCTTGATTGTCCAATGCAGATACATGGTGACAATTACATGACATTGGGTCGTTACCAAACTACAAGACATTGTGAATCCGTGAGACCATAAGCCTTGCATGCAAATGTGACATTCTAGACCTTGAGAGAGTGCAGTCATAGCAAGGRACTTGTTAATTGAAACCGGTTGACCTTGTTGATTTGTGAAACAGCCTAATTAAGCAGAAATAGTGCCGMTATTAGAAAGGTAGCGTCAGTCCTTTACCTCATTTCTACTTCTGGAATGTGTCAACTGGATATTTTCCTGTGGCTATAGTCCTTTTGAACATGACTCTTAAAAATGATCTGGGTTGGACATTGTTCGMATAGTTTTGAACAGCTGACCTATACATAACTAAAATATAAAACGTAACATGTAAAGTGTTCAATATACACAAAAAAGCTTATTTCTCTCAAATTTTGTGCACAAATTTGGTTACATCCCTGTTAGTGAGCATTTCTCCTTTGCCAAGATAATCCATCCACCTGACAGGTGTGGCATACTGTATCAAAAAGCTGATTAATTWGTATGATCGTTACACAGGTGCACCTTGTGCTGGGGKCAATAAAAGGCCGCTCTAAAAGYTGCAGTTGTGTCACACAACAAAATGCCACAGATGTGTCAAGTTTTGAGGGAGCGTGCAATTGGCATGTTGACTGCTGGAATGTTCACCAGAGCTATTGCTAGAGAATTGAATGTTCATTTCTCTACCATAAGGTGCCTCCAACATCGTTTTAGAGAATTTGGCAGTACGTCCAACTGGCCTCACAATTGCAGACCACATGTCACCACGCCATCCCAGGACCTCCACATCCGGCTTCTTCACCTGCGGGATCATCTGAGACCAACCACCTGGACAGCTGATGAAACTGAGGAGTATTTCTGTTTGTAATAAATCCCTTTTGTGGGGAAAAACTAATTCTGATTGGCTGGGCCTGGTACCCCAGTGGATGGGCCTGGCTCCCAAGTGGGTGGGCCTATGCCCTCCCAGGCACACCCATTGCTGTGCCTCTGCCCAGTCATGTGAAATCCATAAAATAGAGTCTAATGAATTTATTTAAATTGGCTGATTTCCTTATTTAAACTGTAACTCAGTAAAATTGTTGCATGTTGCATTTATATTTTTTTCAATATACAGTACCAGTCAAAAGTTTGGACACCTACTCATTCAAGGGGTTTTTCTTTATTTTTACTATTTTCTACATCGTAGAATAATATTGAAGACATCAAAACTTTGAAATAATACAATATATTTTAGATTTTAGATTCTTCCGAGTAGCCACCCTTTGCCTTGATGACAGCTTTGCACACTCTTGGCATTCTCTCAACATGCTTCATGAGGTAGTCAACTGGAATGCATTTCAATTAACAGGTGTGCCTTGCTAAAAGTTAATTTGTGGATTTWTTTTCCTTAATGCGTTTGAGCCAATAGTTGTGTTGTGACAAGGTAGGGGTGGTATACAGAAGATAACCCTATTTGGTAAAATGGTAAAAGACCAAGAACAGCTAAAATATGCAAAGAGAAATGACAGTCCATCATTACTTTAAGACATGAAGGTCAGTCAACCCAGAACTTTTCAAGAATTTTGAAAGTTTCTTCAAGTACAGTCACAAAAACCATCAAGCTTCAAGATTAAACTGGCTCTCATGAGGACCGCCACAGGAAGGAAGACCCAGAGTTACCTCTGCTACAGAGGATAAGTTCATTAGAGTTACAAGCCTCAGAAATTACAGCCCAAATAATTGCTTCACAGAGTTCAAGTAACAGACACATCTCAACATCAACTGTTCAGAGGAGACTGTGTGAATCAGGCCTTCACGGTTGAATTGCTGCAAAGAAACCACTACTAAAGGACACCGATAATAAGAAGAGACTAGCTTGGGCCAAGAAACACGAGCAATGGACATTAGACCAGTTTAAATCTGTCCTCTGAGAATTTTGGTTCCAACCGCCGTGTCTTTGTGAGATGCAGAGTAGGTGAACGGATGATCTCTGCATGTGTGGTTCACACTGTGAAGCATGGAGGAGGAGGTGTGATGGTGCTTTGCTGGTGACACTGTCAGTGATTTATTTAGAATTCAAGGCACACTTAACCAGCATGGCTACCACAGCATTCTGCAGCGATACGCCATCCCATCTAGTTTGCGCTTAGTGGGACTATCATTTATTTTTCAACAGGACTATGACCCAAAACACACCTACAGGCGGTGTAAGGGCTATTTGACTAACAAGGAGAGTGATGGATTGTTGCATCAGATGACCTGGRCTCCACAATCACCCGACTACAACCCAATTTCGATGGTTTGGGATGATTTGGACCYCAGAGTGAATGAAAAGAATCCAACAAGTGATCAGCATATCCTTCAAGACTGTTGGAAAAGCATTCCAGGTGAAGCTGGTTGAGAGAATGCCAAGAAAGTGCAAAGCTGTCAACTAGGCAAAGGGTGGCAACTTTGAAGAATGTAAAATATAAAATACGTTTTGATTTGTTTAACACTTTTGCTTATTACATGATTCCATATCTATTATTTCATAGTTTTGATGTCTTCAATATTATTCTACAATGTAGAAAATTGTAGAAATAAATTAAAACCCTTGAATGAGTAGGTGTGTCCAAACTTTTGACTGGTACTGTACATTTTTTCTTTATCCAGAGTGACATAAGGTCTGTAATTTCCTGGTTTCTAAAATTCTAATGGTTCGCTTAATTTCAGTTTGTGACAAAACAACCAAGTATTGTGTTGAGAATCATTGTACCATCTAAACCTCTGTGAAATAAATTTAAAATAACAAAAAATATTGTATTTTCAGCTGTTTGAAGCTGGTGTACAAAAGATGCAAAAACAAAACTTTAGAATGGGAAGCATAGAAATAGAGCACATACAACATATCTACTGCTTCTRAGACTTGCTTTCAATGAGAATGAAAGATCTATAACACACATTTCTATGAATTTGGTCAGGTCACCCAGAAAGTAAAATATTGCAGCTTTTAAGTGCCTTGTTCAAGGGCTCTGGAATTCAAACCTTTCGGTTACTGACCCAACGCTCTTAACTGTTTGGCTACATGCTGACATGTCTGCCATGCATCTTGTGTATCAGTTTAATTTAGCTCACATCAGCATTAACACTCATGAACGTCCATTGAATCTTTACCTCTTGCTATTTTGTATTTGTATTTATTCTACTAAAGCACTCTTCAAGACAGACTTAACCAAACTTAGTATAAAACAAAGAAGGCTATACATGTAGTTTATTGCTGGTGCTTTTTTACACGTATACTAAATGCTTTGAGTTTTGTCAGTGATTTTGGAAGATACACATAGAACACATACACTGTTCTACAAAGAAAAACATTTGAATGAATAGAAACATCTACAATTCTTAGAAGAGTCAAGAAACATAGCTTTCCACACCATTTTAGACTCTAAATTGTGTAATCACTCAAATAGAATCCTATTTATAGGTATACACTTTCCATTGAAAAACATTGATTAGACAGATGGATGCAAAGTTGAGAGCCAAAAACATACATTATTTAGCAGACAGCTGGCTCTATGTGACAGCAGAATCTTTTATTTMGAGTTTGTGACAGCCACCCCATRTCCTATACWAAGTAATGGAGAGTTTTGTGACTTCAAAAATAGTTCCCTGTCTAGTTATTTCCCTTGGTTGGGCATTAGYTTGGAGGCCCACTTAATATAATGCATTTAAAAAGACCCCTCTCATACATGTATAACCAATAAGGCCATTTGCATTTAAAAGCGTCCAGAGTCAGCAGATATCGTGAAATGAACACGTGAAATGTTCTAAAAAACTTTTATTGTGATCACGTGATCTTATGTGAAGTTAATGTGATAACGTGACAACATGTAAAGCAAAATGTGATAACATGAAACTACATACAGTATGTGAAAACGTGATCACATGTGAAGTGTTCCAAAAACACATTTTCACATGATTTCATGTGAAATTTCATGCGAAATCATGTGATTTTTCCACATGTGAAATTATGTGGTTTTTCTGTACAGGTTATGGAGACCAGGGGCAGAATAGAAAAAAAGTCTACATGGTTTGGAATTCAGAAAATATGCATTTTAATTAAGTGGCTGTTTGGTACAGTTTAGGGATGATATTGTCATTTTGAAGTGGTTTCCTACCATTCGGGATGTACGGTATATGATAATTGGAATGGTTCAGAGGAGAAATTTGAGGCATTTAAAATGACTCTGTCAATCATTCACTCCATTGTGTAGTGTACTTTACATTGCCATATGAGTGAAGTGCTTTGCAGTGGATGTGTGGTGGAGGAATGCTTCTGTTGCATTCATTTGYCATTCATATTTTATAGGCTTTAAATGGATTGTGGTTTCTGAAATAACCACTGGGAATTGTGAAATGTCCCATGGTCAAAGTCGTCTCATTGGTTGAAATTGAGGTGCTTTGACGTCAAGGCTCCAAGACTTCGCTAACACACTTAAGGCATACAGGTAATATGCATGACGATGCAGTCATCATACATTCTAAAAATGGTCAGCATTCAAAAGTATCAACATTGCCACATGGAAATGCACATAGGACTGGGAGAATTTAGTGGTTGTTGTCTTCTGGTGAGTTAAGAGACAGTTTTAGCAATACACTCTTAGAAAGAAAGTTTATTTTGGCTGTTCCCATAGGAGAACCCTTTTGAAGAACCCTTTTTGGTTTCAGGTAGAACCATTTTTGTTCCACGTAGAACCCTATTGGGTTCCATGTAGAACCCTTTCTACAGAGGGTTCTACCTAGAACCAAAAATCGTTCTACTTGGAACCATAAAGGGTTCTCCTAGGGGACAGCTGAAGAACCCTTTTGGAACCCTTTTTTTCAAGAGAGAAGGTTTACTGTGGATAGATGCAAAACCATTCCTGACAGGAAGATGCAGGCTAGGCCTACTCAATACATTTTATGGGTGTCACTCAGGCTATTTATAACTACCATGAACCATTTATAACTATGGACATGTTCAAAGGTTTATGAGTACTTGACGGGAAGTCTCATTGGTTGCGGTAGATGCCATAGTTCTGTAAGAATATTGTGATGATATTTCAGTTGCTTTATTTCTCCTTTGGTTTATTTTGAGATTCAGTGTATGGTTAACCCAGGGCGGTGAGGCTCAGGGTGCATACTAAGCACAAGAACAGTGAATTCTCATGTGACCTTGCTGGTGTGTCCACACAGCTGTTCAGGGTAATACTTCATGTATAAATCAGTTCAAAGTAGGGCCTACTCCAAAATTCAGAGAAATGTGATGTATCAGAATACCTTTATTTGCCAAGTATATTTAAACATACCCGGAATCTGACTTAATGACAGGTCCTTCCAGCAATAGACAATGTACAGACAGAATACAGACACAAAGTCAACATACAGAATATACGTACACTATAAGTACATTGAACATAAAACATTAAACTCCGGAGTAAATATAGATGTAGGCCTACAGTATATTTAGCAAAAAGACAAACTGTATTCTAGTTCTTTAGCCTTTAGAGTCCTCCTAACTAGTCAGATATGAAGAGGTTCTCCTGAACCTCTCTTTTAGAGTCCTCCTAACTAGTCAGATATGAAGAGGTTCTCCTGACCTCTCTTTTAGAGTCCTCCTAACTAGTCAAGATATGAAGAGGTTCTCCTGACCTCTCCTTTAGAGTCCTCCTAACTAGTCAGATATGAAGAGGTTTCTCCTGACCTCTCTTTTAGAGTCCTCCTAACTAGTCAGATATGAAGAGGTTCTCCTGACCTCTCTTTTAGAGTCTCCTAACTAGTCAGATATGAAGAGGTTCTCCTGACCTCTCTTTTAGAGTCCTCCTAACTAGTCAGATTATGAGAGGTTCTCCTGACCTCTCTTTTTAGAGTCCTCCTAACTAGTCAGATATGAAGAGGTTCTCCTGACCTCTCTTTTAGAGTCCTCCTAACTTGTCGGATATGAGAAGTCTGCGTTTCCTATTTAGGCAGTGTGCAAGTACTTCTTGCGTGACGTCAGAATTTGAGAAAGGAAATGAGGTTGAGAAACAAGTGTGATGAATCCAGACTCATTTCTGATAGCTATTAATAGCTATTACAAAGTACTGCTAATCTCTTGTGCTTTGAACAGTTGATTCAATTTTACAACCTGTCTGGAACATTAGAATCAGATTAGACACATTAGAGTATTTTTTGCTGTTGCAGAAATAGCGGTTTTGTCAGTAATGTCATGGATATAAGCAACTGCATTAGTGAGTAGTCAGGAAAATCAAAGTTGGTCACTTTCAGTAGCATATTGGCTAATATCAGCACTAAACATCAAAACCATTTAATAAGCAACATATGTAGAGATCCTCCTCCTCACAAGTTGCGGGCCTTTCCAAAAATACAGCATAACACATATGCATGAAATTGTAGTTTTTAACTGAAAATGTGATCATCTCACCCATTCTGATTGCACTGCAGAAWATAGCTCAGCGTCCTGAAATCATTTARTTGGTAAAATGGGAAGAGAACGTTGAAGACATCTGATTTSAATGGAGGAAGTAATTGAGCTAAATTTAGAGTCCATTAAAAACTCATGCACTTAACAGCTTTAGCTGTTCTGCAATACGTAGTCAGTGACAGAATCATAATCTGACATCACACCCACACAACATTCTGGTGACTAAATCTTAAATCAGTCTCATCAAGAAGTTCTCACTTTAAGACTGAACTAGAGAGAGATGTGAGAAGCATCAGATGAGGCCCTGAATGGTGCTCTGGATACTGTACATTTACATCAATGTGTTTACTCCTGCTGCATCCCTTAAGTGCAATTTCAGCCATCAGCATTGTACTATGTGTTGGGCTTACCTGTGTARGCAAATAGAAATGGATAATTTAATTAGCTGTGAATGCAACTTTAGATCATTGTCTCTATATGAAAGAAAATAGATCAACTGCAACACTTGGTTGTCAACTGTCAATCTCTCTCTCCAAAATCTGCTAAGTATCAAAGAGTAAGAGTCATCACGCGTGATAAAAATTGTGGTGCTTCTGGACAATTCTTTGACACCTTCAGTAGAGAACTGAGGACAACTGCAGTGTTTCACAATAGAATAGAACAGGCATTGTTAGTGCTATGTTGTCCATGCAGGCAGCACAGATGTATTGACAGTAATTGGAYCCAGAGATCTGAGGGTATGAGAATCGCAAAAAGAAAAGCTTCAGGAGAGGCTTACGTAACACTTCAAGAAAATGCCAGCAACCTAATCAAAATTCTCTAAAGGGCAGAAATATTGCCAAAAATAGGAGTTGCCAGCTGCTTGGTATTTGACATTTACCTTTTGAAGGTGGATTTTACTAGCCTCGCAAGCCGCTGATCTTGCGAGCTTACATGAATGTTCGCCGCAGCGAACATTCATGTAAGCTCACAGGATCAGCAGCTTGCAAGGCTAGGATTTTACTGGACTATTGCAACTTTCTCCTCAACTTTTTAGGGAGTGTTTCAAATATTCTACTACCCTCTTAAAATATTGTACTCCATGAACATGCTTTCTTGTGTAAGTACTTAAGAAATACCACATCTAGTCGTTTGGTCGACTAGTGTGAAGTGAAGTTCCTTTCAGTGTGCTGAGGTAACAGGTAATCTGAGAAACAGTGGCAATAGCAGTTAAACTGGAAGGTGTTCTGATTGGCTTCTCCAGAGATACCATCACTACATTATTCKGTTTTCTACCTCCCTATTTCCTGCKTTTGCTCCTGAAAATGTTCAATACAAACCTACCTGTAGTACTAATGTGAGCTGTGAGATGTGACTGTTTGATGCCTACATTGACCCCTTTTATGCAGTCAAATGACCTAGTGGCCTCATAGGTGGAATGTTTATCATTTCATAATTAATCAACTTTATTTTAAATAATCCACAAAAAAATCTGGTGTTTCTATATCAAACGYTTTTGTTATATTTCAGTCTTCTGTGATGTCTTCTGTATATTAAGTGTAATATTGGGACGCAAACTTAAAATGTAATACATTTCAACTCTATATCTGACATGGTARAGTTGTCTTCTTTTTTTAAGACCATAACCATGTGTGTGAGGTGTTTACTTTTGTTTCAAAGTGGATTTGTTTAAGACTACCAAGAAACACTGTGTGACCCTGATTTAGCCCACTGCGGTAAGAGGTTAAAAGAGGAAAAAGTTAGCCCATTTCCTGGGGCCAGTTCAGAAAGCTTTACTCTTACCCAATGAGAGTACTATCCTGGAACTGGAATGTATTGAAACAGTGATGAATGCCCAGATTTCGTTYGATTTTCTGTTGTCTATTTCTCACAGTAAAAATGTGGATAAGGACACCCACCTATTGGCATGTTTGCAGTTAGAAATGGTAAAAGAAAATCCASCTCAATCTGGCCCACATCCATCATTGGAACAATCCAACTATGGCCACACTTCAATGACTAAGAACCTGAGCCTGGTTTGAGACACCAGGCTATTGGATACGTCTCAATACTTCTGTTTGATATTGGTAGGATATTTTTGATATGAAAACAAAATAAAAAAATAAAACTGTCCTTTAGATCTGGTTCTAATGTTCACCAGTGACCAGAATAGATCCTACGCCAATTTTTGTGTCAGTCACAGTACATTTGGTCCAGACATATTCCACACTTTTTGTGACTTTATTCCATGCAAAAAATAACCAAGCACTTTTTCTGATTACTACTTGTATCATTTTGTTGTCATTTGTCTCATAAAAGCAACAATTTACATTAACTTTAGCTAAGAAGTCATGGAGCATAAAGGCTACGTCAGATGTGGAAAGATTTGCAGACCACCTACTGTGATGCACCGAGATCTATCAACAGTCAGGAGGTGGTTTGTCTCCAGGGTATTCACTTAAAGTGTTTAAATGAATGTTTTTCTCGTATTTGAGCATCATTATTCCAAGAGTGAGCCCGGATGTCTTGTTTCAAGCCAGCTTGTGAGTAAAAGGTGCAACTGGTATGGATTGGATTCCCATCAAAGTCATGTTCCTCCTCTGATTTTACATTTTATTTATTTGACAGATTTATTTTGTAATGAAATGTTATTGATATTTGTTGAGGACAATTCTATATGCATATGTTGGAAACTTATGGTGATTTGCACAACACTATTTCTCCTTCTGAATCTACCAAGTTGTGAATCATAGCAGCTTGCGTTGCTTTCAGAGTCATATACTTTAAATATATATTTTTGTAGCTACATTATGCCTCTACAATTGTCTAACGTTGAAGGTAGCTTTATTCAGTCAATCTCAAGCACTAATAAAGCAGCAATCAGCAGTTGAAAGAATAGCAGTGCATCCCTGCCTCTGTTTTGGTAAAAAGCTGAGGGATAGGGCTTAAGAAATCTAACCACGTTCAAATTCATAGACAGAGCTATTGATGCAAGGACGGACCATCCATGAAATCAAAATTATAGTTTAACCATGTTTTGAGGTGTTTATTTTGTAGTGTTTATTTACATTTACTTTGTTGACAAACATTGGAGTAAACCAAGCTTACATTTTGAGTTCTGACAGTTGAACTTAGCTCATTAGGCATTTATAAGTTATATTCTTCAAGAATCAATGGGTACATCATTAATTTATAAGTCGAACAATGGATGTACTGTAGCAACTGCAGGGAGATGGTCATGATCTCCTTGTTGGATGCTTGTGTAACCACACATGTAGACATGCGTCAGAGGTGCTTTGGTGGTGACAGAGACAATGTTGAATGTACAGTATTCCTGTATAAACTTGAATTGATCCACACAGAAAAGATATGAAAGGGCAGAGAATCCCCTACATGTAATAATCCTGAGGGCCAAGGAGTGGCATCAAGAGGAGTGACAGGACAAATCCTGGCTAAGCCTGGTTTATGTGTTTTCTACAGGTTGTATCTGTCACCGGCTCCCTTTCAGGCCACAAAATACTTCCTGAATTGTTCTATTTTATACAGGGGTTCTGTTTAGTTGGCTTTATGGTGTAGAAAAATGTCCTTCATTTACTACCTTGAATGGTTAATATTTATATAGGATAAGCAGCAATAATGCATGTTGCTGCTGCCAAAGCCACAGCTTTAGTTGGTCCTGTACGAATGGATTATCCTACAACTTTTGAAACAGGAGATATCTTCATTGTTGTTCCCAAAAAGTCCTGCAACATTTTTCTTAGRTACTTAGCTAATCTGGCAGCAGCTAATCATAATGTGACAGCAGGKAGTACTTTTTGTTAATACTTGGTTTGAAATTCATAAAATTAGGTGGATTGTTAGTTTGCACAGTATAGGTGGGTTGTTCTTGAATTGTGGTGGCATTTGCATCCCTTGCCTTTGCAAACATGAAAAACACTTTAAAATGACAGTTACACATATTACATTTGAAAGAAAATGATTAGTTAATCACACCCTTTTAGTATGTCATACATTTGAGGATTCCATTGATAATTTGGTGTAAATACAAATTGTCACTTCATGTTACTTAATTGAAATGAAGGGAAATAACAGTTTGAGCAAAATGATTAATCATATCACTTTAGTGGTTGATTTTTAAAGGGTTGATGACCTTACACGGAACCCAAACCGGCTGCGGAAGTGCGCCATCGTGCATATATTTATTTTGTCCCCCTACACCAAACGCGATCACGACACGCAGGTTAAAATATCAAAACAAACAATGAACCAATTACATTAATTTGGGGACAGGTCAAAAAGCAWTAAACATTTATGGCAATTTAGCTAGTTAACTTGCACTTGCTAGCTAATTTGTCCTATTTAGCTAGCTTGCTGTTGCTAGCTAATMTGTCCTGGGKTATAAACATTTAGTTATTTTACCTGAAATGCACAAGGTCCTCTACTCCGACAATTAATCCACACATAAAACGGTCAACCGAATCGTTTCTAGTCATCTCTCCTCCTTCCAYGCTTTTTCATCCTTGAACTTATTGGGATTGGCATCTAAACTTTATAGTATTACTACGACGACCGGCAACACAGTTCATCTTTCAATCACCCACGTGGGTATAACCAATGAGGAGATGGCACGCGGGTACCTGCTTCTATAAACCAATGAGGAGATGGGAGAGGCAGGWCTTGCAGCGCGATCTGCGTCAGAAATAMAYATTACTTCCATTTTAGCCCTTGGCATCGCAGACGCTAGTTGATGCGCGCGAGCAGTGTGGGTGCAATAATTGAATAACATAGATTTCTAAATTTATTTTGCAACGCTCGCACACCTGACGCGAGCGGTGTAGTCAGGGTATTAGCTTTCAGCATTTGTGGCCTCCATTTCAGAAAATCCTAATTMTTTACCAAAAATGTCTCATTGGTGTTACCATCATTGGTGTTCTCTCTCATACTGGTGACACAATGTTATCATAATGGTAAAAAAATATGTAAAGTTGTTAAGCTACCATATTAATTGATTTAGAATGGAAATATTTACAAAAATTCATTTAAATAGAAATCTAGAAAKATTAAGTTCATTTTTCAAAGAATACAATGACTAAATGCCACCGTAATTCAAGAATGACCCAGGCCGTTGCCCAGGAGGTACCAATATGGCCGACAGGGCATTATGGGATCTTGTCTACGCGAATGTTTGATTAATGTCTGACTGACTTTGACACCAAGTCTGTATGACTGAGATTTGTCTGTCCCTGATACAACTTCCATGGATGCAGTCCATAGTAATTGGGCAAGAAGTTCAAGAAATCCCCTTCATATAAAGTTTATTATTGACAGATTTCTGCTGTGGTTTTCTGCTCCGTTACTGGAAGTAGAGAATATAATGACAACATAGTCCGAATGAGTAGTATGGCGCCTGTGAACCTTTGGCACTCTTGTTTCACAGTACACAGCACTCTACTGTGTAGCCGCATAAGAGCCCCCGGCAGCCGACCCAGCCAGGGACTGTGTTCACCACAATCTAATGAGCTGTCAGGGCAGAATTTATGGTTTAACACTGGCAATTTCTAAATTAAATTCACAGCTGCATGTAAATCGTCACGGCATTAAATACAAAGCGTGAGCTGGTTTATTACAAATGGCTGGAGAGAGGGTTGGCCAAAAGATTGGCTGACATTTGTAACAACACCATTGGATGCCAGGAGTCAGGTCATTGATAAATGTTTTTTTGATGTAAAACTGTTGTCAAATATACCTACTGCTTATTGAATACATTATGTTTTTAGGCCTTGAGTGTATGTTTTTTATGCGTTAAATGGAGACTTTAGAGAAAACAATTTTTTATTTAAAATATCTCCATAAGTAGTGCAACTGCAGGATGACCCTCTGAGTTCAATACCTCATTGCTTGGTGTGGAAAAAAGGTTGTGATCAGGAGAGAAAAAGTCACATTACCAGCCGTTCTTTTTAACGTAGATGTACAATATGGAGTAGTATGGAAGTACCTTGGAGCCGCTTTACTCAGCGTAGCCAGATCCAGCCCCCGGGTCTATTTGTACATGCAGAGTTTGTGTAGAAAGTAAATAGAGATACCAATATGATACAGCCACGCAGAATCATTCCACCTTGGGAACTGACATGGCAAACTAAGGGCTCCCTCTATTTCCTCTGATAAACATTGGAGTGTTATGAAACACCTTCCCTTATGAATCAAGTACATTTACATAATCCTGACTGAGACCCTGAAGGGCAATGTGTGTTACTGTATATGAATCAATAAAAATAACACCAAGTATAAATCACTTGGAGCTGAATCCTAATMTATGAATTTGTGTAAGTCATTCAGTGGTGTAAATAGGAGATTTACATATAAAGTCTCGTTACACACACATCTCATGTTCCTGTTCACACCTTTTTATCTGTAAAATGATTGATCTCAGGTTGTGTTTGCTGAATTGTAAGCGTTACAGGCGCAAAAGCCCAGAGCACTTGAATACAAAACAAAGCCATACCTATCCATAAAATATTAGTTTGAAATCTCAACTGTTTAGAATACAGACAAGGATTGTTTACATTTTGTGCTGTTTGAATTTTTCAATGCACAGTGATTGAATTACAACATTTTGTGGTAAAAGGTTTAACATCTGTCTGTTTCATGGCCTCAAGGCCAAAGGAGGAGATTARCTTAGCGGTTGATTTGCTACCCATGCAGTGATCTCACTGCCAAAGGTTGTTCATTATTCCCACATTGGAGAGATAGTTGTGTATGCAAGCAACATGRCTTTTATTAATGGCAGTAGTCAGTTCCCAGATACGGACATCAACTTGTGTAGACTCAGGCAATGCTGCGTTTACTCCTGGGCTGTTGTACACCAAGCAGCTTCTGACAGCCTTGTTTCATACTTAATTGGACTCCTATCACCGCAATTTACAGGAGATGAACTACTTCCTGTCTGTCTGGATACCACACTACAATGAGGAATAATTCTGCTTGGTGAGTGTTTCCTTTGGCCTTTCAGCTATGATTTTCGAGATGTGTGTGGATAGGTGAATGGCTCTCAAAAGGCAAATATGAAATGTCTCCACAACTCTTCCAGAAGGGAGATGGAGAGGGAAAGGGCCCTCTTGCAATAGGAAGAGAGACAGTACGCTACAGTGGGCTGTTCAGCTAATCTCCTTGAAATGATTAATACCATTATGTCGAGTGAGAAGGCTGATATCTATGTGGTTCTGGATTGTGCATTGTGAGTGTGTGTGTGTGTGTATGTGTGTGTAGTGTAGCGAGGTCTGAATACAGTAGTAGTGGAGGACAGTAGGTGGTGGAGGAGGTGCACCTAATCCAATTCCCCAGAGGCGATCYCAATCATTTTAATAACCTGACCTGAATGAGGTTGAAAATTGAAAGCACGCGAATAGTGCCATAAGCCATAGAAGCATACCTGAATGCTTCACATTTCATCGTCTACAGTATATTCCTGTAAACAAAGGGATATGGTTTCTATTAACTGTTGATTAGAGGCCACATCAACAGAATGAGGGCTGTGTATGGAAGGGCAAGTATACAGATGTAGTATCTTTGAGCCAGTTTGCTACAGCAGGAAAATAATCCCGCCGCAACAGGAAATATGAATTATTATGTGGATTATAATTAATGGRCATTTTMGTATGGGTTGATAKATTTTTCGCTAGGGCAAATCAAGTCTGAATTTCGAAGGTGGAAATGGCACATTTTAGAAGCCTTTTTAAAACTCGGATACACTACAAGTTTGCATTTTCTGCTGTGCAGGAAATTTRTCAGCAACAAAAGAGTGATAAAATTAAGATCCTACATCTGTACTAATCATGTCGTCTGAGGACACATTCTAACAGGAATTTTAAATTGTTTCGAATGACTATTATGAATAATAACTATTAAGGTAAATTATGTACAACAGCCCATCCTCATGTTTGCAACATTGCAATTACTAGCACATTGTTCCTTAGGGTATCTCCATGTAATAACTGTCTTAGAGGGTAAATCTATCAATTTGAATACCAGCACTTTCATTTTGTAAAAAATTGATTAAAAAAACAATCAGGTTCAAGTAGGCATGAAGGAGAGGGAACCACATGACCCCCACTCAAAGTGTGCTGTTTTCAAGAAGGAAGAGAAACACATGACCCCCACTCAAAGTGTGCTGTTGTCAACAGGGAAGAGAAACACATGACTCCCACTCAAAGTGTGCTGTTTTCAACAGGGAAGAGAAACACATGACCCCCACTCAAAATGTGCTGTTTTCAACAGGGAAGGGAATTTGAAACATTTATTAACACACAGACAACTCAAACGGAGTGGTGGTAAAGGCCCTGGAGCTTAATATGGCTATCTTGGACATTTTAATCAATATAGAGCTCTCTATCAAAGGTTGTGAGCTTGAGAGAAAAGGGACAGGATGATTGTGTTGCTTTCTTGTCTTCGCCAAATGCACCATACTCTCTATACAATGGTACCAAGCTGAGAGAGTATTTGGAAAAAAAMAAACAAGATTCAAGATAGATGTCGAGCAGACAGCCATGTTTTGTTTGACATTTCTATTTTGAAGGAGATATTCAGCTTTGGTCAACATGTGATTTGTTTGTAGTACTTTTAAAGCTTTTGTTTTGATATTTCTGATATACTGTCCCACAACAGCACATTTAAATATATAATAATAATAATATATGCCATTTAGCAGACACTTTTATCCAAAGTGACTTAGTCATGCAGTCATATATTTTGTATGTGTGGCCCTGGGAATCAAACCTACAATGCTGTGTTCTACCAACTAAGCCATACAGGACCACATTTGTTATGTATCTTCGTACTGATGGAAAATAATAATACAACGTGAACATGATTAATAGAGTATAGATTTTCTTMAATAATTTACCATGAACTAAAAATGTAATTAATTAAATATTTCCAAGAATAGATTTGAGGCAAATAACTTGACAATATTACTTAACCGCTGACTGAAATTGGCGATAGTAATATCTAAATCAGTCTTGTAACCACTTTGCAAACCTGTTTAAGATCCAACCCTTTCATCCAAGAGAGGTAGATTATTCAATGACAGTGATTTTACATTAGAATTGGTCTGTTCTCTTTTGTTATAGATCTGTTTAACTTCTGCCTATGCTTGCTTGAATGTAACATTGAAAGACTATACGTATTCCTAGAAGTGGCCACCAACCTTTTCTGTGTCAAGATCACTTTTGCAGTCAAAAAGCAAGCTGAGATCTCCTTCTCAGATTTTTTTTATTTTTAAATGAACCTCACATAAACAGTTTTGTAGGAATGAGGTTTGGGCAGTAGGCCTAAWACATTATCACAGCATATTGGCTATATGATTGGCCTGCCAATATTGTTCATCAGACCATATTATATTTCAAAACTCGAGCTTTGATAACAAAATAGATCAGTTGGTTTAGGACTTGTGAGGCACTGTGGAGCATGAATTGAAATCATTTGCTTTTTTATTTTAKTGGACTGATAGTACCTGCATCCGATGGTCAACGAGGTCACATCACGACATCAGTGATCTTCAGGTSMAAAAGTCGGAYCTCTAGAAAGATGCCCGAGTTTCCGACTTGGAATTCKGAGTTGGATGACCGTTCKAAAAAAAAATCCCAACCGCCTATCACGGTCCTTGCTCTCTCCTTCCTTTCCTCGGGTGAGACTGACCAGAGAGAGGGGACACCGTCTTCCACCTCATGGCGAAACTCGAGTCGCACCGCATCTGGCTCATGCACAAATTCATGTTGTTCCTATGACCAGAGAAAGTTAAATATMYCTTAATATTAAAATCGACACSACGAGCTGCTAATAATAATAGAACGCAGGGCTATCGATACTTGGCTACTCATTCATTGCAGCTGCAGCCCGAGGGGAAGTACGGAGAAGCGCGTTTTGTAATAGTGTTGAATAAAAACAATGACAGTGCTGAATATAAACTTAAACATGAACTCACTCATAAAAACAGCAACTCTTTTCTGTATTCGTTGACAGTCTGTCTGTGGTCATGGTTGTAAAAGTMATTAAATCTGACGTAGGCTAGTAGCCTATTAAASTTGGCTGTGGCCAGGGTCATGGAAACTCTGTAGCCACAGTGATTTGAGCTATCKGATTGGGCAGCGCAGTAGGTGCACTCGATTTAGTCACAGATTTTCCCGGTCTGCCGGGTAGGCGGAGTTTGTCTCATGGGAACACTTTGCTTACCTGGTGCGCAGGACTTTTGAATCAAGTGCACCTACCGGCAACAGCTCAACACGATTTTAAAAAAGGACTGCAAGCCTTTATCGTTRGTTGGCTTTTCAACAGAAATATTTGGTGATCGACTAGGAAGGCCTTGAAGATTGACCAGTCGATTGCGACCGACTGGTTGGCGACCACTGTCCTAGGAGTACTCTCCACCCCTTGGCGTTTTAGCTGACCTACAGTAAATCAATCATTCTGGACTGTCCACCGCCTTCTAAGSTTATTGCAATTTCATAATTGCTTGTCTTACTTTTCAATTGCWAAGAAATCATCCCCTTTTTCGAATTCCTTTCCTGTGATGAGACATGTCAGCGAGGGCATTTGCTTTGACAATCAAAAATCACAAGCTGTGAAAGAAGTTTGTCTCAATTCCCATGGAGTAGATTTACTCTGATGATATTCCAAATGGGCTTGTGACTATTTTCAGTGCTGTCATTGCCTCTGGACTGAAAACCAAGAGAAAAAGCACAATCTCCCATGAAGTACATTTTCTTCTGGGGCTTTCAGTCTACTGAACATTGTAATGGGAAACATCTAAATTCATCAGTCCTGCTGTTAAGTCAATGGTTAGTAGAAACAGATGATTTGATTCCCTTGGTAATGGCAACCTAAAGACCCACCTGACAGCCCCAAGCAGTGTCATGTTCTTTTATAGGATTCCATTTTTCTTAAGTGTCACTTTCCACTGGGCACCGACATCAATTCAATGTCTATTCCACGTTGGTTCAACGTAATTTCATTGAAATGACATGGAAACAATGTTGATTCAACCAGTGTGTGCCCAGTGGCTTGGTTGTTTGGGTGTTACCTGCACAAGTAATGTTTAATACCTGCTGTTTACAGCTACTCTTTGTTGAAAATGTAGGTTTTTATATAGTACTTTTATTTATTTACACTCAATAAAGGACCACTTCAAGTTTAATATGGAGTCATATTGTCTAGTCTCACTAATACTATGGAATAAAAAATACAATGAAATTCAAACAGACTTTTCAGGTGAATTGTCTGAGGTATTAAGTTAATTGGGGTCTAATCCACATTTGACAATAAAGTGTTCAGGCGAGAGTGGAGGAACGTGGTGTTAATTACAGATTTGGTTCTTCTATAAAGATCAAAGAGGTACTGTTTAAAAAACATCTAACCAAGCTTGCAATAATGAGTTGTTTTTACACTCCTATCTGCCCTTTTGTAGAAGACAGAGAGGGCCCTGGTCATTCAAATTTGCACAATACAGCACATTCCAATTAAGCTTAACACATCTGTTGGGTTTAGAGGGGGAAAGCTTCAAAATGATCCTCCTAAATGGGAGTTTAGTATGGGCAACCTGTCTTCTTCAGGAATCAATGGCAGTATAGAACATTGTGATACACTGATAGCAGGATTATATAACAGGCTTCTGTTGTGGTTGGGCTACATATACATTAGTTATAGGACGTCTATAGTAGACTTTCACAACATCATGGACACTTCACATCTCAACCCTGAGTGATGCAGTAATATGTTTTTAGCGTGCCATTTGTGGCACTGCTTCGGAATGTCATTTAAAGCATGCTTTGAATGGAAATGATCAACAATTCAGCAYCTCAGAATAACCCATAACCCCCCTGGCCACCCCGGAGCTTAGTCAATATTATTTTTGTTCCATACCGTGAGCAATTATTGAATTATATAAACCAACAAACTAATACCATGTTCAATGCGTGTCACTTGGTCTTGTGTAACCTGGTTCTCAGTCAGCTCCACTGATTGACAGGTTGTACCACAGATCACTCTGGTGCTATAGCTCACCGCCGACTACATCCTCTCTCCTGTCACGGCGAGGGATCAGTGTCACGCCGCCACCCATCTCATATTCAGTGGGAGAAAACGCTGAGGTTTCTGCGATTTTTCAGCTGAACGCCTGACTGTCTCTGAACATAAGCCTGACTTAATTGGCTGGACTGCCACCTCTCCCACGTCTCCTGCTGCATTATACTGCTCCCTCTTTTATTCGGTCTGCACTGTGTGCACTGCTGGTACTAGAGTAAACGGAACTGCTTTGGTGCCTCTCAGACGGTTGTTTTCCAATAACACTGCTTGATGAGACTCCTGCCATTGAGAAGAGTTGGAGGGTCACACTCATTCCCTTGCAGTCTTGTCACCCCACATGAGCTCGCATTATTCTGCTCTTTTACTTTCAGAGACTGTGTGTCTCCACACAACTAATCTGTTCCTCTTGAGTTTCAGGGAATGTTTGTCTCCCCACAACTAATCTGCTCCTCTTGAGTTTCAGGGAATGTTTGTCTCCCCAACAAAACTAATCTGCTCCTCTTGAGTCAGGGAATGTTTGTCTCCCCACAACTAATCTGCTCTTGAGTTCAGGGAATGTTTGTCTCCCCACAATAATCTGCTCCGTCTTGAGTTTCAGGGAATGTTTGTCTCCCCACAACTAATCTGCTCCTCTTGAGTTTCAGGGAATGTTTGTCTCCCCACAACTAATCTGCTCCTTGAGTTTCAGGGAATGTCTGTCTCCCCACAACTATTCTGCTCCTTGAGTTTCAGGGAATGTTTGCTGAAGCCTCAGCTCAGTGTTGATGTGGGATTATTCAGGGAGGTAATGTCGAAAGCTATACTTATACCATGGCAAGTTCAAACTGCCATTTGGCACTCCATGTAGGCTCAATCAACATATTTTAAAGAAAATAAATACCATTTGAACCCAGGTCTGATAAAGTCTGATTCTCCACTTTGTTAATTTAATTAAATCACAGTAGCTCAGAAGAGTGAGATTGATGTTGTGTGAAATGTTGAGCGATCAGGTGACAGACACATTGATACAGAGCGTTTCACACTGAAAACGGACTAATTGATGCTTTGTAACCTCTGTAACCTTTCTCGGGTACTTAACGTGCTTGGGTAGCTACATGAAGAAAGCCACTGTGAAATATGCGTTCATGAGGAGATACATGAGGCACTATTAGCAGGGAACCCGCAAATTGAATTGAGTTGCACTGATCAGCTCTGTAATCGAGAGAGATAAATGTCAGAAGGAAATCTGGGAATTGTCCAATGATTAATGATGTTCAACTTCCTCCTGCTGTTGTGAAATCCCAGATGCTCTWCTGATGGATATCTAAATTATACTGTATATACTGTATTTACAATACTTAACTTTTCGAAAACCTATACAATTCCATGCATTATAGACCATTTTCAATACCTTGTGGATGTTAGAAGAACTGTACTGTACTGTGTACTGTATATGCTCTTTCAAAGGAAGTTTCTACATTTAATTTACGAAAGCAATACCTCCACTGTTTAGCAGAATGAATAGCGCTTTCAGGCACAACTCGTAAAACAACATTCATATCATACAAGGACTGTATGAYTAGTGACGGAGAATGAAATGTCTGCACAAAGCATATTCACATAGAGAACAATTATACAATTATACGTGGTGAGATTATTAGATGATAGATATAAAAGGGGGTGGTTGCTTTGCCYACCTCACAGAGGAAGGATTTGATTGTTGACTGCCAGAGTAACAATTTCAGTTGAGCGATTTCAATGAACATTCCAAAATGTTACGGTGAAATATCAAACAGCTATTTTCGTAAGGATTAAGTTTGCCGACAACACAGCGGTGGTAGGCCTGATCAGCGACAACGATGAGACAGCCTATAGGGAGGAGGTCAGAGACCTGGAAGAGTGGTGCCAGGACAACAACCTCCCCCTCAACGTGATCAAGACWAAGGAGATGATCGTGGACTACAGGAAAAGGAGGGCCGAGCATGCCCCCATTCTCATTGACGGGCTGTAATGGAGTAGGTTGAGAGTTCCTTCGTATCCACATCACCAACAAACACCAGCAAACAGTTGTGAAGAGGGCACGACAACACATATTCCCCCTCAGGAGACTGAAAAGATATACAGCTGCACCARCGAGAGCATCCTGACTGGTTAAATCACCCACTGGTATGGCAACTGCTCTGCCTCCGACCGCATGGCTCTACAGAGGGTAGTCCGTACGGCCCAGTACATCACTGAGGCCAAGCTTCCTGCCATACAGTACCTCTATACRAGGCGGTGTCAGAGGAAGGCCCTAAAAATTGCCAAAGGCTCCAGCCACCCTAGTCATAGACCGTTCTCTCTGCTACCYCASGGCAAGCGGTGCCGAAGTGCCAAGTCTAMGWCCAAYAGGCTTCTGAACAGCTTCTACCCCCAAGCCATAAGACTGCTGAACAGCTAATCAAATGGCTACCCGGACTATTTGTATTGACCCCACCCCCTGTTTTTTATGCTGTTGCTACTTGCTGTTTATTATCTATGCAATGTCACTTTACCCCTACCTACATGTACATATTACCTCAATTACCTTGACTAGCTGTACCTCTGACTCGGTACCGGTATCCCCTGTATAAAGCCTCGTTATTGTTATTTTATTGTTGCTCTTTTATTTTTGAATGCATTTTTGGTTAAGGGCTTGTGAGTAAGCATTTCACGGCATGTTGTATTCGCCGCTTGTGACAAATACAATTTGATTTGATTACTGTGGCTTTTTAGCAACAATATTCAAACTGAAATCGACTTTCCTCCTAAATATAGTAGAACGTCTACATGACCACTTGATTATTTTTAGCGGCAGTTTAGACCCAAAACAGACATTTACGTTCGACGCACACTACTGTACCTTCTCAGACTGTAAGCTGATGTTAGCGAATGGTCGCAGCTAACACAAAACAAATGGAATATGTTACATTCGCAAACAATTTCCTTTGTTGCACGCACCTCAGGTCTTTGAATCAGAAACTGAAAAGGATAGTCACATGAAAGAAGACACAGAATGAAAGGGAATTTTAAAGGAACGATAAGCAAGCAGTTATACCAACGGGGTGGGGGTAGCTGGGTTACAGGGTTTAGATTTAATTTTCAGTTTGAAGTACAACGGAAAAATATCCTACTTTTGCAGAGAGCAAGATCAAGGATTTAGATTCACACCAGATTGTCATGTGTGTTTAGAGCTAATCTGGTAAATTAAGGAGATGGGGTTATTTACTTTCGATTGGAGGGTAGATGATTCAATGATCTTCTTCCACCTAATAAAGTCTGCTATTGAAGCTACATTAGTTTAAACCAGCAGACAGATGAGCAGAACTGCAATGTCTTTATTTATGAAACATTACTCCCTTTCACAGAAAAAGCGGAGGCGTACAATGATTTTGCTGGTGGTTTATCCCTAAAAACAAAAATATGTAAAATCTCACCCGGTGGTGCTGGAGAATGTGGGCCACAGACAGACAGACTTATGCAGGCCATGTGTGTGTGATTCAGGCATGACTCACTCTACTACCACCATGCTGTGTTGTGTGGCTCTGTAGGACARTATACAGATGTAGGACCTTAATTTTACCACTATTGTAACAGCAAAATAATCCCGCTGCATCAGGATTTTTATGTTTAGTCCATAATGTTGCTTGATCGGTGGTTAGACTATTACAGAGCATTCGGAAAGTTTTCAGACCCCTTCACTTTTTCTACGTTTTGTTTCGTTACAGCTTTATTCTAAKATGTATTGTTTTTTCCCCCTCATCAATCTACACACAATACCCCATAATGACGAAGCAAAAACAGGTTTTCAGAAATTTGTGAAGATTTATACAAAATGTAAAACTGAAATATCACATTTACATAAGTATTTAGACCCTTTACTCAGTACTTTGTTGAAGCACCTTTGGCAGCGACTACAGCCTGGAGTCTTCTTGGGTATGAAGCTACAAGCTTGGTACACCTGTATTTGGGGAGTTTCTCCCATTCTTCTCTGCAGATCCTCTCAAGCTCTGTCAGGTTGGATAGCTGAAAATAGCTGCACAGCTCTTTTCAGGTCTCTCCAGAGATGTTTGACCGGGTTCAAGTCCGGGCTCTGGCTGGGCCAGTCAAAGACATTCAGAGACTTGTCCCGAAGACATTCCTGCGTTGTCTTGGCTGTGTGCTTAGGATCGTTGTCCTGTTGGAAGGTGAACCTTCCAGCGCTCTGGAGCAGGTTTTCATCAAGGATCTCTGTGCTTTGCTCCGTTCATCTTTCCCTCAACCCTGACTAGTCTCCCAGTTCCTGATTCTGAAAAACATCCCCACAGCATGATGCTGCCACCACCATGCTTCACCGTAGGGATGGTATTGGCCGGGTGATGAGCGGTACTTGGTTTCCATAAACGTGATGCTTCCCATTCAGGCAAAAGAGTTCAATCTTGGTTTCATCAGATCAAAGAATCTTGTTTCTCATGGTCTGAGAGTCCTTTAGGTGCATTTTGGCAAACTTCAAGTGGACTGTCATGCGCCTTTTACTGAGGACTCTACCAAATKAAATTTTATTTGTCACATACWCATGGTTAGCAGATGTTAATGCGAGTGTAGCGAAATGCTTGTGCTTCTAGTTCCGACAATGCAGTAATAACCAACGAGTAATCTAACCTAACAATTTCACAACAACTACCTTATACATACAAGTGTAAAGGAATGAAGAATATGTACATACAAATATATGAATGAGTGATGGTACAGAACGGCATAGGCAAGATGCAGTGGATGGTATAGAGTACAGTATATACATATGAGATGAGTAATGTAGGGTATGTAAACATATAAAAMTGCCATTGTTTAAAGTGGCTAGTGATACATGTATTACATCAAGATGGCAAGATGCAGTAGATGGTATAGAGTACAGTATATACATATGAGATGAGTAATGTAGGGTATGTAAACATTATATGAAGTGGCATTGTTTAAAGTGGCTAGTGATACGTTTTGATTTTTTWWAAACATTATTAAAGTGGCTGGAGTTGAGTCAGTATGTTGGCAGCAGCCACTCAATGTTAATGGTGGCTGTTTAACAGTCTGATGGCCTTGAGATAGAAGCTGTTTTTCAGTCTCTKTGTCCCAGCTTTGATGCARCTGTACTGACCTCGCCTTCTGGGTGATAGCGGGGTGAACAGGCAGTGGCTCYGGTGGTTGTTGTTCTTGATGATCTTTATGGCGTTCCTGTGACATCGGGTGGTGTAGTTGTCCTAGAGTGCAGGTAGATTGCCCCCGGTGTTGCGTTGTCCCATAAAGGCCTGATTGGTGGTATGCTGCAGAGATGGTTGTCCTTCTGGAAGGTTCTCCCATCTCCACAGAGAAACTCTGGAGCTCTGACAGAGTGACCATTGGGTTCTTGGTCACCTCCCTGACCAAMGCCCTTCTCCCCCGATTGCTGAGTTTGGCCGTGCGGCCAGCTCTAGGAAGAGTCTTGGTGGTTCCAAACTTCTTCCATTTAAGAATGATGGAGGCCACTGTGTTCTTGGGGAAATTCGATGCTGTAGACATTTTTCGTACCCTTCCCCAGATCTGTGCCTCGACACAATCCTGTCTCGGAGCTCTACGGACAATTCCTTTGACCTCATGGCTTGGTTTTTGCTCTGACATGCACTGTCAACTTTGGGACCTTATATAGACAGGTGTGTGCCTTTCCAAATCATGACCAATCAATTGAATTTACCACAGGTGGACTCCAATCAAATTGTAGAAACATCTCAAGGATGATAAATGGGAACAGGATGTACCTGAGCTTTTTCAAGTCTCATAGCAAACTGTCTGAATACTTATGTAAATAAGGTATTTCTGTTTTTGATTTTTAATACGTTTGCAAAAATAAAATGAACTGTTTTCACTTCGTCATTATGTGTTATTGTGTGTGTTGATTGATGAGAATTTGTATTTATTTAATCRATTTTAGAATAAGGCTGTAACGTAACYACATTTCAATTCCGAATACYTTGTAGCTGGCCAAATGAAGGCTAGATGAAAAGTGCAATACTGTTAAAATAACTGTGTGTTAGTGTGGGTTTTCAGTGAGTTTATGTAAATCCCAAAGCTCATCTACATTTTCTCAGCAACAAAAGAGTGATCAAATTCTGTAGGTGACCCGAGCTATTGATGTCTATCTGAATCCAAGAGATAAGGAAGCAAGTCTAAAGGGGCTATGGCCATGGACAGTCTCCCAGTCTGTCGTGAGAGCTGCTTCACACACAGAAGAGGATCTTGGACGAGTGGTATATGTTCCACATGGTTACTACGATACTGCACTCTAGCCATGCAGAGAGGACTGAGAGGACGGTAGGGATGTGAGATGAAAAAAGTCTGGAGAAGAGGGACACGGAGTTGATGGATGTTCTGGCACCGACTTACTGTAGGTGACAGTCAAATGTAATTTTGAAACAGATAAGGGGGAGTTAAAGCAGGTCACACCTCCCACAGGGATCTGGGAATAATGTCATTTTTCAAACATCATAGGCTTGAAATTACACGTATAGGATACAGTTGCCATGGAAATATCCTTTACTTGGTTTCATTGTAAGGTTTTCATTCTGTAATGTTGTGTGATTCATTACTTTATCATATGTGAAGCCATAAAACATTTTAACCATTGAATATAGACATGCAGAGTAGAAGAGCTGAACTAAAATAGCCACATCAGTTCCTGCAGTATACAGAGTATGTCACAGATGTAGTTTTGTATTATAGTAAATAGATATGATATTCAACATTTTGGGGAAAATCTAAATATCAGTTGCATTGAGATAGAGCACCATGTACCTCGTCTGGAAAAAATGTGARGTTTAAATGGACCTTGTAGAATTAAATGAATCTTCGGAAGGGTAAACTTAAGCTGAAATATGCCTACTTCACCAGACCTGGGGTGATTTTCAAGAAGGATTTGTAGCTAAAGTGGCACTTTAGGGCATATATACTATATGGAGAGTATACAATTGTAAAATCTGTTTCTCAAGGGTGTCTCAATTACCAACACACCCTTGAAAAATGTGTAGTCATGTAAATGCAGAACAATTAAGAGTACATTTGGAGACAGATMAAGACTAAAGTGCAAGATTTGCAATGTAAAGGGTCTGAAGAACAATCAAACATTGGGAATGTACATTTCCCTTGATAAACCACCTGAGACCTCTTTAGAGTAATGAGTGACAAGAACAACTGTAAACTTAAAGTATGGTGCATGAACTGTTAATAAATCACTTTCATACGACAAACATGGATTGAAACCAATAGTGGCTGTCGTACTAACATATAACCTGTTACATTTTGCTTCACTGTGTGTGGATGGACATGCATCTTCTTCTGTTTCAACCAAACAGCGGATATTTTCTCACATTTTCAGTTGTCTTTTCCTTTGTATTGTCCAAAATGATGCCCAAGTCATGCACAAACAAGGCAAACAAAAGTCCTAAAGCCTATTGGCATCTGGCATGCGTTTTAGAGGGCAATGTTCCTGATGTTAATGTGAATAAGTGCAAGACTGTGTGTGTGTGTGTGTGTGTGTGTGTGTGTCTATATCAGAGAGAGGGAGATTGAAGCGGGAGGGGGGGACTGTGCACATTAGGGTTTAACCAGCAAATTCATCAAATTAAACACAGTGAAAACTAGAATGGTTTAAGGATGGGGGAAAAAGGGGCTATTCTTAGGAGCTTCTGGTGCTAACTGCCTCTGAATCTGCTGCAGATTACTGACATCTTTTCCCACTCACTGTGTGGCTGTAGATGGTTTTCTGCTGCAGAGGAGGAGACAGAAATGAAGGCACTGGAGATAAATCCGCATTTATGCATGTTCCCAGATAAAGGACTGTGTTCTGTTTTTTTTCTTCCATCTCTCTCTCTCCACTAGCTCCTGTAGCAMATAAGAAAATATGCTTGTTCTTGCTCCTTATAACCAAGAAGAGTTTGAGTTAATGAGGTTACATTTTGACAAAGTGGCTGTAGCTTTAATGCCTCTTGCTAGGCACAACTCCTTTAAGCTCCTAGCGCTAGTTAGTTGCGAGGACTAATTTAGCTCTGGTTGTTGTGTTTCCTGGCATTTATGTTAGCTGTCCCTTGCACCACGGGAAGCATTTGATTAATGTGTTTAGGAAATGCCCTCCAAACTCTGACAAGCCAGCCATCTTTTGCGTATTACGCACTGTAAATAAGCTGTCATAAATGGGATTGAGAAAAACATGACTGGTTGTTCATGGAGCCGGATGTGTCCCTATCTCTCATTGAAACTCTAAGATAACACCCTCCAAAGGAGCAGCCTGGAAGAACCTAATAGTGACATGGGTATACCCTTGAGACTATTTACATTATTGTTTCATACTGATGTACATATGCTATTTTCGTGCAGCCATAGTTTTCTTCATCCCCAAAGCTTTCTTGCTTTGACTGAGCAGACTGTCAGGCAACACCCAGGCATAGACGTTTTGGATCATGTCCAAAGTACTGGAGTGCACAAAGTATGGCTGTGCATCTCCTACTGTAGCTGGCAACTATGTACAGACTGTAACCGCAGGGCCCATGTTTTTCTGTCTGGTCTTGTCACCCGAGGTAATTCACGGTGCTAGTGTAGGCAACATACTGAATAACCACTGCTATAATGAGTAGAACAGGCTGCAGTAAAGAGACATATTGGTTAGAGTTATCATACAGCCATGTTTTCAGCTCACCGTCTTCTTCTAGTCACTATGGATGGAATACAGTGGCATCACCATCTACACTCCATCATGGTTATTATTGACCTTTTCCATGCCAYAATTGCCGTGGCCTTTTTGTCAATTTAGTGGTTGCCACTTTAAATTAAATTGATTTGTCACATGCTTCGTAAACAACAGGTGTATATTAACAGTGAAATTCTTACTTACGGGTCCTTTTACAACAATGCAGAGTTATAGATAAAGCCATATGAATTAGAACATGAAACATCTTTCAGAGCTTCAGAGAGATGATGTCCTTGTCCTCCGCACTGACTCATTTCTCTGGTGCCTCTCACTCACACTCACTAACATCGTCTTGACAAGCAGTGTCAGAGAGGAATGACTCACGTTAATCTTAAAGCTAAGCGACACTAAAATCTCAGGCTTCGTGTATGAGGGAGAGTGAGTACTGAGCAGCGGCGTGAGTCTGCCTTACCTCACATAACGCCTCCAACGATCTGTCCTAACACTTTAATCAAACTCACTGCCTGGATGTGACATGCCAACGTCTGCTCCTGGCCATAGGCCTGCTGGTATGAGTTTATGAAGTCCTACTTCTTCTTCCGAACTGCACCTCGTTGGAGGAAGTGGTTAAAATCCAGTCCGTCTTTAAGGTCAAATTCAGCAATTTGTGTCTCAGTAGCAAATCATTTCTGGGTAACAATTAYGTACCTTACTGTGATTTTTTTCTCTCAATTCAAATGGTCAAAAATGTAAAAAAGATGCTTCCACTAATGTAATTGTCTGCATCATTTCCAATCCCCCATATATTCTTTGTAATGTATTTTCCTTTATTATTGCATAGCCAGGCMCTAAAATTGAACTTGATTCTATTTGTGATMCTTGATGCGCTACATGTCCCGCCTCTCCCATCTCCTCATTGGTTTTTAGGAGCATATACCCACGTGGGTGATTGAAAGATGAACTGAGGTCCACACTTCAGTCCAGTTMGTGGTGGTAATGCACCTTAAGGTTGGTTGCCAACCGCCATATAAAGTCCAAAGAAGGAGAAGAAGCGAGGAGAGATTACTAGAAACAAACAAACTCGGTTTACCCTTTTATCTGTGGATTAATTGTCGGAGTAGAGGACCTTGTGCATTTCAGGTAAAATAACAACCCAATATTTATATCCCAGGACAAATTAGCTAGCAACAGCAAGATAGTTAACTAAATTGACATAAATGTTTAATGTTTTTGATCGCGTCTGGTGTTCGTGGACAAAATCAACATGCACCCGATGGCGCAGGTGGACTAGTTAGGCTTTTACTACCAGCTATATACATTTTACGGACACAGTATAGTTCATAATAGTTATCTTTTGTTTGTTTTAGGCCACAAAAATTGCTTCTTAGCAAAGAGCAATTTCTCAAGCAAGAATTTTGTTAGCACTGTCTAAGTGTGGAGGGGAAAACTGAAAACTAGCTGTTATTGGCAGACAGGTTTGGAACTCTCTTTCTTATTGGTCTATTAACACATGTACAGCCTATTGATTTGACCAGGCAGGCCAAAGCTCTATCCCACCAAAACAGGTTGACATTTCAGGCAGTCTTTTCAAACAGCTCTTACACTAAAATGGCATTATCATAATTTTAACAGTTTTAAACTGTTATTCCAACCTCATAGTGTGGAAATATATATAAAACACATGAAATCACGTTTTTGACTGCACTGGGCCTTTAAGGTTGATTGTTTTTCAATATCAAACGGGCTGTTGACTCCCAGATTCTGTGATGCTAGGAACACTGTGCACAATAGAAGCAAGCTTCTTATGACATATATATTGTATTAGTATGCATGTATTAGTATGCATATTAATTCTCACAGATCTTGGGAAGACTTTTGATTAGAGGCACCTTTTTATCTTTGGCGTGTGTTTATACAGAGTACAGGTGTAGAATACAATTAATTGGTCATTTTTGTAGGGGTTGGTATATCTTTCGTAAGGGAAAATCAAGTCTGGAATTTCAAAGTGGAAATTACAAACTTCAGATGCCTTTTTAAACCTCAAATACACTACAAGTTTTAAATGTACTGCATTGCAGGAACATTCTCCTGCAACAGGGCGATCAAACTAAGATCCTACATCTGTACAGAGTTCTCTTTCACAGACCACTCTCCTGCTCAGTTCAGCACTCACCACTGTCACCAGTGGGAAGGTACTGTAAGCCAGCACTAAAGGGCTTGTCCCAGATCCGTATGGCATTAGGACTTGATTGAGGTCCCACTATCTCTTCTCAGCCTGTATTCATGTGCCATCTGCTTTATGAATTAAGCAAACCCTTACAACAATGACACAGAGTCCCCAAAGACAAAATTCCATATGAGCTGCGGTTGCCTTTTGAAATAATAATCATAAAGACGGCAGTAAAGACTGACAATATTATAGTCATAAAAGGCACAATAAAGTTTTCAACACCACTGTCACATACAGTATATGTAAGCGGACACAAAGGTTCACCAGCACTATGCTGTATGGTAAGTGTATTTTCAACACTCATATACACCAGTAAAGGATAGGGAAGGCTAATCAACACAAATTCACTACTCCTTCTGATTTTGTAGGTTACCGACTTAAAACAGTCCCACAAAAGGATGGGTCTCTGTGAACTTCTTTTTGTTTTGGAGGATTCTTTTTCCTGGCACTGAGGGATTACTTGGAAGGGTTATTTTTATGTTATGTCTTGTACTCTCCTGTGTGCATACAGTATGCATACTGTATAGGTATAAAGTGTCCTTAACTGTCATGTGTTGAAAAAGAGCCATGGTGATGTTAATCGAAATTGACATTCAGAGGACAGGAACACTGAGAGAAAATATGCATGCAAATTAAGTCTCACGCTGTAACCCTTTTCATACTGTATCCAAATGAAGAATTATACAAACCTTCACCTGCTACTGGGTTTACTCATGTCTATGGGCCACTGAGTAGCCAATGCGTCAGGCAAACAGAACTGTCAGAGTGACCAATGGATGACGGAGAATTTAACATGATTTGTTTGATCAATGCATATTTCAATATCATAATGTGTCAAGCTTTCGGTTACAGTAAAATTGTCATTAAAATGTTTATTTAAGTGTAATTAATTGAATGTGTACTTTTAGTGTATTTCCTGTAATCACTGCATGGTTCTGTAGAGATCAGTAAAAAAAATATGAGGTGCAGTCTTATGCTTAACTGAAGTGGACAAAAAAAACTGTATTTATCCCGCCTTTAGGAGAACAATAACAGCTGTGAACTGTCATAGTTTGTTAGGTGTAGGCACAACTGCATGGTGGGGTAGCCTAGTTCCTAAAAAGATAGCAGACATGCACAACAGGGTGAATTAACCCCTCTTTGTGCAGTGGGCAAGCACTTGTACTGTGTACTTCCATAGTAAGTGGTAAAGCTACAACTGTAAAAATATAATGTCACTCTTGATCACGGTGAGGACAGAGGAGTGGAGGAAAACTTCAACTTGCTGTCAGCGACTCGGCTAGAGGGTAGATGTATAAAAGAGAACAACAGTAAAGTGTAAAAGAGAATGACAGTAAAATGTACAAGAGAACAACAGTTGTGTTTTGTGATGTGATGTGCTGTGTTATGTTGTGATGTGTTGTGTTACATTGTGATGTGCTGTGTTATGTTGTGATATGTTGTGTTGTGTTACGTTGTGATGTGTTATGATGTGTTGTGTTACGTTGTGATGTGATGTGTTACGTTGTGATTTGATGTGATGTGTTGTGTTACGTTGTGATGTGTTACGGTACGTTGTGATGTGTTACGGTACGTTGTGATGTGTTACGTTGTGATGTGTTGTTACGTTGTGTTGTGATGTGTGTTACATTGTGATGTGTTGTGATTTGTTGTTACGTTGTGATGTGTTACGTTGTGTTGTGATGCGTTACGTTGTAATTTGATGTGTTGTGTTATGTTTGATGTGCTACGTTGTGTTGTGATGTGTTACATTGTAATTTGATGTGTTGTGTTACGTTGTGATGTGTTATGTTGTGATGTGTTGTGTTACATTGTGTTGTGTTACATTGTGATGTGATGTGTTTTAATGTGTTGTCTTAAGTTGCGATGTGTTAGATTGTGATGCGTTGTTGTGATGCATTGTTACGTTGTGATGTGATGTGTTCTGTTACATTGTGATGTGATTGTGATGTGATTGTTATATTGTGATGTGTTGTGTTACATTGTGATGTGATGTGTGTTGTGTGCTTCCACTGCTCTCTTTCATGAGCGTTATCACCCTCCAGGTACTGTATGTGATTAGCAATGGGCTGCAGCTGCCACCATTGAGTCATCAGCTCTGTCTGTGGTGCTGAATAGTGAGGGGGAGAGTGGTGGATGCTGTCCATGGTGCTACGGCTCTCAGCTGAGCCACACAGGCCTATTGGGATGATGAGCGCAAAGTCCCCTGAATTGAAGGGATAGAGGGACTGAGACCATGAAATGCAACATTAATCATTGAAATTACCAGCAAAGTTTGTATAGTCTGTAGACTAGAGCCAAATTATCATTGAGCTCAGGGGGCTAGAATGAGTTCTCACTCATAATGTCTTAGCCAACATGCTATAGGCATAGCCAACATGCTACAGGCATACCCTGTTTGTAAGTTCAAATCTAAATAAATGACAGATAATGATCGCCAAGGTGTTAAGAAACAAATACAGTAATAAAATGAATAAAACAACAACTAAAATAGATATCTCTGCTTATTTCACGCGGAGCGGAACAGGTGAACCCAAGAGCAGACTCAGACGAAGATACTGGAAGGAGGTAACCAAGGTATTTATTGAAACACGGGGGGAAGATTGAGTGCAGGCCAGGGGAAGCTCGGACGGGTTGACGGAAGCCAGGMGCGGAGGCTGGAGCGAGAGGTGTCAGGACAGGGTAAGCAGGTCCGGAGGGGAATCCAAGGGAGCGTAGAGTGAGGAATCCAGGACAGAGTAGCAGGACTGACGAGAAGTCGGACTGGAGACAGGGACCAGAGTCAGAGTGGGCAGGACTGTAGCGGAGAGGAAAACAGCGCCAGGCAAGGGAAACCAGGCACAACAGGAACAAACGGCTAGAAACATGGACTGACTGAGCAGAGATTACGATCTGCCAGTGTGCAAGTGGCAGGACTGAGTATTTGTAGAGGTCTTGATTATGGAACAGGTTGCAGCTGGTGGGGATCTGCTCTGACTCCAGCACACCTGTTTCTACACACACACACACACACACGGAGAGGGAGAGAGCACTGGGGGAGTGGCGGCAGGTCAAGGAGACACAGGATGAGCGCTAGAGGGCGTGGCAGGAGCAGATGTGACAGCTTAAAGTTTAGTGGACCATTTTATGGGCGACACCATAAGGTTCCAATACATTTAAGTGTATTGTTCTTTATTTGCTGACAACTTCCTGACCCAAACTACTCTGGCCTCAAAGGACTCAATGGCTATATGAAATTAAAACTTAGAACCCTTTACGGAAAAACTACATGAATTTCACGTGATCAAGTGAAGTATTCCAAAAACACGTTTTCATGTYTTCACATATGTGAAGTTAATTTGATAATATGTGATAACATGTAAAGCAACTTGTGATAACATGAAACTACACATGTGAAAACCTGTGAAACAATGTTAAGTGTTCCACAATCATGTGATTTTCCACATGTGAAATCATGTGGTTTTTCTGTAAGGGAGTGGATAATAGAATTATTTGAATATGAACATGTATGGATTGGATTTATTGYTGGGCATGTTGTGTGTCACTTTTATATGACTGATCCACAATGAATATTACACCAAGGAATAGTTGACCTGTACTATTCATTCCTTTCTACAGCAGATAAACTCTAAGACAGTCATGGGATTTATAGGAATGTTCAAAGGTCTATGTAAACAACAACAAAAACAACAATTTGCCGATGTAGACAAATTAGATGAATAACGATTCACACAGGCAAGCAATGTGTTAGCCCCTATGGGTAGAATTACCTTGGCTAATGTTTGCTATTTGGTAAGAGTTTATAGACAAACACAGAAATGTGGTAAATCATGCCTACACCAACGTACAACAGTACTGTCATTTCTCATATCTTTGTGTCTCTTTTACATGCATGTTGAAAAGGCTCTCAACTTTTTTCTTAGATATATTTAAAAAATTTTTTTACTTGGCTACTTTACCCATGACTTCCTTAATAAGTATGGGATTTGTACGGTTTGTTCTAGTAAACGTGTAGACTATAACTGCATTATTCCWTGTCGCTCTTGTCCCTGTGTAACCACTGTCTATATTATGTCATTGTAGGAATGTATTGCACACCCTCTGTTCCTCAAATGTTTAAATTTGCCATAAATTACTAGCCTTCTCTGGAGCGCTTTCTCTCCTGTTAACGTGTCTCAAGGGGCGACACCGACAAGCTGTGATATTTACTGGCTGAGAAACCCACGTACTGTATTAATACAAATACACAGCATGCATAGCACCCAGCATAGGGTAGAAAACAACAACCCCTTTCAAATGCATGGTCCTGCCCAACAGAAAGCATTTCAACTCCCTGTGACAAATGTGCACTGCAGCTCAGATTAGCATAGCTGATAAATGTGTTTTCCCTTATTAATAATGAAGGGGATCAAAATAGAAGAGAGATGGGGGTTTGTATGAACAATGATGGAGAAACACGTCAACAAACCACTTAGGCCATGCTCACTCCAACACATCGGGTAGGGTTGAGAAAAATCCAATCTTGGTACCAGATAATTTAGGCAAACTGTTTAGACACATGTTGTGAGGTGCCACATAGTCTATGTGATTTCTTTCATGTAGACTGAGAGTTTTTTATCGTGACTGTCGTCTGCGGATGATCTCAAATCATACTAGCAAAATTCAAAACTGATGAAAATGATTGCCAGTGGAACTGCCCGTGGTAGTCAGTGAAACACGAATGTTTGTGCATTTAGACRATGGTCTTGAATAAGCATGCAATTTGACAGATTTCTAGATATACAYTCAGTCACATTTCAAATGACCTAGCAAGCCTTCAGACATGGACAGCTAAAGCTAAAGCTGATCCTGTTCACAAAATCCTGTTCATTTTTGGCTTGACTGAAAACCATCACATGTACTTTCAGGTTTCAGTGCTCTTTTCATAGATGAGATTTCTAGCAAACCCAAATGATTTTGACCTTCACAGCAGCACAGATGCAGTTACTACAGGGAGATATATACAGCTGCATCATTGTTACCATTAACCACATTGTTTTGTGTTTTTATTTGTATTTTTATCAGTAATCTTTTTGAAGGATTGTGCAGTAGCAAGGCCTGTATGGTGTTCATTTGTAAAATAAAAATACAAATATCTCTCTCTCTCTATATATATATATACATGTGTATATATATATATATATATATATATATATATATATATATATGGAAGCAATCATTCCCAGTTTAGAGGCAGCGGACATTAATGCAATTAGCCAGCCTGGCAGTTGTTACACTTGGGTTCAGCATGTTTAATGGTTTTATTCACTTTAATGACAAAATATTTGTGTGGATGTAGCTCTGTGAAATGATGATGTCTTTGGTGGGAGGTGAGTGATGGGGTTCTAGTTCATTACATCAGATAGAGGCTGAAGTGAATACATCAATCAGATGGACAGATGGCATGCTGGGATTTATTATTACCTTGTGKAGGTTACTTAGTGTGTATATGGCAGTACTTCAGACAAACAGAGGGGTTTACTCCCATTYTTTTGGCAGCAGATAAGATCTTGCCTAGTCTAACATGGAGGAGGGACTCGCTTTGAAAATCAAAATACTGTTGTGATAAGACGGCCATTGACAGCAGACAGCCAATAGGATTTGGAAGTTTCATTAGGCCTGGAACGTTAGGAATTGGCATGCAGGAGTCAATGTGCAGGATACATTTTAGACAGGGCTTGTTTCAATTCACTAATCCATATCTTCAGAAACATTTATTCCAGGGTGTTAGTTATAGGGTATTATACAACGGGTGGGTTTAATGCTGAATGCTGCTGATTGGTTAAAAGTGCATTCCAGCCGYTGTCTATTCCACAAGTTACCACCGGCTAAATCTATGACGTTAAAAGGCTTKTTTACTCTATTCCATCTGACTGCACAATCCTCTGTCTCATCAGCCCATGCAGGGAAGTTATAAACTTCGTCTCCACTATAAAAAGCATCTTGACATTATCTCACATTTCTTTTAGACTATCATTTAGTTTTCAACGGCGGAGATTTGTATAAACCTTGCTGTCTGTCTCTCCGACATTTGCAACATTGTTCCAATATTCATATTTGATCTCCAACTGTCCCATAGTAATGAACGTGTAGGAGTCGGCAGTCTGACGAGAGAGAGAGGCATGCAGCGTTTCTCAGACAGTAAAAATCATGAATCAACTGGCCTAATTTTTATGGATATATACAAAGAAAAAAGGTAAAATGAAATGAAGTGCAGCTAGTTTGCGGTCTTTCCAGCTTCAGTTTGAAGTGATTGTGTTAGCTGTGTTGTTGGCTAGCTCCTCTGAACAACAGTGTCCTGACGAGAGAACACATTCTCAATGCCAGATGAAATCGTGCCTCATTAGCTCATTGTTATGGATGTATCCAAATAAATGTCACTACAAAACAGCTTAAACAAATGCAGCTACTGTTGTTYTTCTGTCTGCACTGTTTGATYTGACRGTAAGTTAGCCATAGTTGGCTAGCTAGCAAGCAAAGGATAAGAACGTTGCCAGCCAGTATGGCAATGGTAAATGTAGAACGAACATCCATAGATACAGAACAAAAAGACTGAACGACTGGTCGCGTCTCTGGCAACCGAACCAACAGAATGAACAACCAGCCGGCTTGGGTAGCAACCCTAGATTTGTGTTGGMACTATATCTTGTGGAAGGATGAAATAGTATGAATAAATTCATCAATATAATGTTTTTAATTAAAATATGTCAATCATTATTTGAATATGTTGGTAACCCATTGTATAAAAGTGATAATGCCCMCGAAGCCGGTGTTTGGAGCTTATATAGGCATGGTTCGCGGGCCCTCGACTTCGTATCGGGCCTAACAACACCTGTGCCAATATATCCTCAAAGCACCTGCTTCTCGGGCATTATCACTTAATTATGATGTAGCTGGCTCTATAAAACCAATTATTCCAGGGMGTTAGTTATAGGGTAATGTGATGTGGCTGGCTTTATAAAACAAATTATTCCAGGGGGTTAGTTATAGGGTACTGTGATGTGGCTGGCTCTATAAAACCAATTATTCCAGGGTGTTAGTTATAGGGTAATGTGATGTGGCTGGCTTTATAAAACTAATTATTCCAGGGTGTTAGTTATAGGGTAATGTGATGTGGCTGGCTCTATAAAACCGATTATTCCAGGGTGTTAGTTATAGGGTACTGTGATGTGGCTGGCTCTATAAAACCAATTATTCCAGGGTGTTAGTTATAGGGTGATGTGATGTGGCTGGCTTTATAAAACAAATTATTCCAGGGTGTTAGTTATAGGGTAATGTGATGTGGCTGGCTCTATAAAACTCTATTCGTTTCACCCTTGGTGAATTTGCAGTTTGAATGTCTACAGGTATGCATGCATGCACGCGCACACACTGACACACACTGACACACACACACACACACACACATATAGTACTTATCAGCATTGATGTCACTTGTAAGCACGCAGGCATCTTGTGTCTGATTATGTCCAAGTAATCAACACAGAGCAGCGTGCTGGTCAGAACACGCTGGTTTTCAGGGTATTAATGGTTAATAAAATAAATCATTCAATTCGCCTGTGACTGAGGGGCAGACTGCCTTCCCGCTGCGAGACGGCTGGAATGAAAGAAACAAGTGTATGCCTGTGTAGATATTTGCCGAAAGGTTGACATGAGGGACACAAGCTATTCTCGCCCCTGGTAGGATGCTGATGACTGAAACACAATGTTTTTCAATTAAATCTACTGCCTACCTAGGGGATTGTTGCAGAGGAATTGGAGGGACTTTGGCACAATGACAGGGTCTGGTTTTCTTAGTCTTATTAGAGGTATTTCATTAGCCTACTGATTAGGTAGGAAGAAGAGCCATTCACAATTACAACACCAGGCATAGCCCAATACAATACTGTGACTCAAGTTAAATGTTGCCAAAAAGAGAGCTCTTCTGTTAGGCTTTGACACGCAAGTTTGTTCAGATAATTCTATTACATTTACATTTAAGTCATTTAGCAGACGCTCTTATCCAGAGCGACTTACAAATTGGAAAGTTCATAAATATTCATCCTGGTCCCCCCGTGGGGAATGAACCCACAACCCTGGCGTTGCAAGCACCATGCTCTACCAACTGAGCCACACGGGACCACACTATTGTAACATCACTGTTATAGGCCTACAATAGATTCAGAAAGTATTCAGACCCCTTGACTTTTCCTCATTCTGTTACATTACAGCCTTATTCTAAAATATATATATTTTTAAATCCTCATCAATCTACACACAATACCCCATAATGCAAAAACAGGTTTTTAGAAATGTTTGCAAATTTATTACAAATAAAAAAAGAAATACCTTATTTACAGTTGAAGTTGGAAGATTACATACACTTAGGTTGGAGTCATTAAAACTAGTTTTTCAACTACTCCACAGATTTCTTGTTAACAAACTATAGTTTTGGCAAGTCGGTTAGGACATCTACTTTGTGCATGACACAAAATTCCAGAAAATTCCGCACCGTACTTTATATTTCCCACGTGGGATTGTTCCAAAACTAGAAATAAAGAAACATAGAAAACAAAGATAGATGCCCACCCAATCACACGCCTGACCAAACCAAATAAGCAATAAAAGGCTCTCTAAGGTCAGGCGTGACACCATCACAAAGCCTGGACCTCAATCCTATAGAAAATTTGTGGCAGAACTGAAAAAGCGTGTGCGAGCAAGGAGCACAAACCTGACTCAGTTACACCAGCTCTGTCAGGAGGAATGGCCACAATTCACCCAACTTATGTGGAAGCTTGTGAAGGCTACTGAAACGTTTGACCCAAGTAAACAATTTAAAGAAAATGCTACCGAATACTAATTGAGTTTGTAAACTCTGACCCAGTGGGAATGATGAAGAAAGAAAAACATGAAATAATCATTCTCTCTAATATTATTCTGACATTTCATATTCTAAAAAAAGTGTGATCCAACTGACCTAAGACAGGGAATTTTTCTAGGATTAAATGTCAGAGATGTGAAAAACTAGTTTAAATGTATTTGCTAAGGTGTTGTAAACTTCCGACTTCAACTGTAAGTATAAGACCCTTACATGAGACTCAAATTGACTCAGGCGCACCTGATCTCATTGAGATGTTTACAACTTGATTGGAGTCCACTGTGGTAAATCCAATCGATTGACATGATTTGGAAAAGCACACACTGTCTTATAAGGTCCACAAGTTGTAT
>NC_036848.1:51886283-51893710 GCF_002910315.2 Salvelinus sp. IW2-2015
AGAAAATTATGTCATGCTTTAGAAGCTTCTGATAGGCTAATTTACATCATTTGAGTCAATTGAGGTGTACCTGTGGATGTATTTCAAGGCCTACCTTCAAAAACATTGCCTCTTTGCTTGACATCATGGAAAAATCAAAAGAAATCAGCCAAGACCTCAGAAAAAAAATTGGAGACCTCCACAAGTCTGGTTCATCCTTGGGAGCAATTTGCAAACGCCTGAAGGTACCTGTCATCTGTACAAACAATAGTACGCAAGTATAAACACCATGGGACCACGCAGCCGTCATATCGCTCAGGAGAGACGTGTTTTGTCTCCTAGAGATGAACGTACTTTGGTGCGAAAAGTGCAAATCAATCCCAGAACAACAGCAAAGGACCTTGTGAAGATGCTGGAGGAAACAGTACAAAAGTATTCTATATCCACAGTAAAACAAGTCCTATATCGACAACCTGAAAGGCTCTCAGCAAGGAAGAAGCCACTGCTCCAAAACCGCCATAAAAAAGCCATACTACGGTTGCAACTGCACATGGGACAAAGATCATACTTTTTGGAGAAATGTCCTCTGGTCTGATGAAACAAAAATCAAACTGTTTGGCCTAAATGACCATTGTTATGTTTGGAGGAAAAAGGGGAGGCTTGCAAGCCGAAGAACACCATCCCAACCGTGAAGCACGGTGGGCAGCATCATGTTGTGGGGTGCTTTGCGCAGGGGATTGTGCACTTCACAAAATAGATGGCATCATGAGGAATTGAAAATCATGTGGATATATTGAAGCAACATTCTCAAGAAATCAGTCAGGAAATAAAGCTTGGTCGCAAATGGGTTTCCAAATGAACAATGACCCCAATGGCTTAAAGACAACAAAGTCAAGGTATTGGAGTGGCCATCTGTCACGGTTGATGCTGGAAGAAGACCAAAGTGCCAGCGTAGTGAGCGTACATTTTCCTTTTATTAAAATGATCTCTCTCGTGGGTGGGTAGTGCATGTCAGTGGAAAAACCAAGCCATGAAGTCGAAGGAATTGTCCGTAGAGCTCTGAGATAGGATTGTGTCGAGGCACAGATCTGGGGAAGGGTACCAAAACATTTCTGCAGCATTGAAGGTCCCCAAGAACACAGTGGCCTCCATCATTCTTAAATGGAAGAAGTTCGGAACCACCAAGACTCTTCCTAGAGCTGGCCGCCTGGCCAAACTGTGCAATCGGGGGAGAAGGGCCTTCGTCAGGGAGGTGACCAAGAACCCGATGGTCACTCTGACAGAGCTCCAGATTTCCTCTGTGGATATGAGAGAACCTTTCAGAATGACAACCATCTCTGCAGAGTGGCCAGACGGAAGCCTCTCCTCAGTAAAAGGCACATGACAGCTCGCTTGGAGTTTGCCAAAATGCACCTAAAGGACTCTCAGACCATGAGAAACAAGATTCTCTGGTTTGATGAAACCAAGATTGAACTCTTTGGCCTGAATGCCACGTGTCACATCTGGAGGAAACCTGGCACCATCCCTACGGTGAAGCATGGTTGTGACAGCATCATGCTGGGAAGATGTTTTTCATCGGCCWGGGACTGGGAAWCTAGTCAGGATCGAGGGAAAGATGAACGGAGCAAAGTACAGAGAGCTCCTTGATGAAAACCTTCTCCAGAGCGCTCAGGACCTCCAACTGGGGCGAAGGTTCACTTTCCAACAGGACAACAACCCTAAGCACACAGCCAAGACAACGCATGAATGTCCTTGAGTGGCCCAGCCAGAGCCAGGACTTGAACCCGATCGGACATCTCTGGAGAGACCTGAAAATAGCTGTGCAGCGACACTCCCCATCCAACCTGGCTGTAACATAACAAAATGTGGAGACAGTCAAMGGGTCTGAATACTTTCCGAATGCACTGTATCTATATTCTGTTTCTCACAGTCAACGTTGTGTTGGAAAATCATTACATTTGTAWTGAAAATACATTTTTACCTCATTATTTCATTTGATCACCCTGTTGCTACAGTATTATTTTTTTGTTGTGAGAAACTGGTCAAATTAAGGTCCTACATCCTACAAATCCTTTGATCTGGCAATTAGTTACCCCYCAGACTGACAAACATACCTGCACCCGAGTCTCAGGGTGCTCTGTAAAGCCCAACATAAGGGTCACCAGATTTCAGTTCAGACACATCGGTACTTGAATGCAACAGATGCTAACACAATTAGCCACCGCTCGCAGTTGTGCCACTTTGGCAGTGCAACTCCCACAGTTTTATGAAGACCATGCTCTAAAGCGGACAACAGCTGTGGAGGCTCTGTCAGTAAATGGTGTTAGCTCTTTAATGCGTGAAAAGAGCCCTTCAACCAAACCACATTTCCGAGTCCCCATAGACTGAGACAATATGGATGGAGGAGAGGGGCCTTCCAGAAGGGGGACATGAGAGGATACCACCAGCCAGGCAGGGAGAGCATGCCCTTGAACAGCTATCTTCATTTCCCGCTGCCAGCTGCAGCCAGGGTTGTAATTAATGGCGCACAGAATTAGCTGGATTGAGGATACAATTCCTTCGACRCCGTTCGACAGGGAGAGAGTTCCTCTAAATCACACAATGCACAAGATAGGTCTGAGAGAGAGAGAGAGAGAAAGAGAGAGAGAGAGCTGCCAGTGTAATGATACATACTGAAATGCAGGCCAATCTGCAGTACATATGTTTGGTTTTGTTTACCTAACATATTGTGGGCTATGCTTTCCAACAGTTACCTGACCTTTCGAAAACCCAAGTTTTGATAACGCTGAATAAATTGATTAGGCCTAATTCTAAATTAAATAGCTAAATTGTAAAATGGAGTGTTGAGTAATTTAATATTTCACCCAAAAATCTATATTAAAGAGATGTTCCGTTATTTAAAACTACCCCGTTGTTTTCTAAACATCCCGTTTTGACTCGACTTGTCAATGTATACATGCATAATAAACTATCTACAGTCCTCTCCCAGCGAAAAAAGGCACAGAATTACATTATAACCTGCCATAATTTAGTACAGGGATGGGCAATACCAGTCCTCGGGGTCTGGAGTGGTGTCACACTTTCCCCCCATCCCTAGCAAACACAGCTGATTAAACTAATTACATTCTAAACTCAAGATCATGATTAGTTGATTATTGGAGTCTGCTGTGTTTGCTGGGGCTGGGGCAAAAGTGTGACACCAATTAGGCCCCCGAGGACTGGAGTTGCCCATCCCTGATCTAGTGTATGAAATTACGTGCTCATTRCTGTCATGTAGTGAAGTTAAAAAACATCTAACATTAGAAGTTATATCTCGTAGACCTCGGTAGATTTCATTTATCTCTTTCAATGCATTTCTCAAAATGTTGTGCGCTAAAGAGGGCATTGTAGCCACGCAAATACATTAGAAGATCATTGTTAACCTCATCAGAAACACCATGCTTACAACCTGCATCTCCTGAATGGTGCTGCTGGTGTATTTTGTTAGAATTTTGGAATATATTGTGCAATAGGCTATAAGGTTTTTACAAGGCGCGCATCCATCTATGTTTGTGAATTGTGACAGAACACACAACTTTGATGCGCTRGAGAAATGTATACTGCAAAGTTTCACCCACTTTTTAGATAAAGTACAAAAATATTGACCTTTATGTTGTATCAACCATCCATCCAAATRAAATAATTCCATATGTCCACCTTTTGTCTTTAGAAACTTTCACACACATATTCCATGATATGGGGTAATCTAATGTAGGCAACACTGTATCTGTTGATTGCCAGCAATCATCATTCATAACGTAGGGAAATTATATAATCAATACATGGCTTTCAAGAAGTATACATTTTCTTTTGTATAAAATTGCATATTATCACATTCGCTTGCACTTTTGCGATACTAGTCAGATGAGACCATACACTACAACGGAAGCCTGCAAAAACCGAACTTGATGGACAATGTTGATTAGCGGGTGGAATGATTTCCAAAGAGGTCTCAAGGTTAAAGTGGGAGGTGAGATCAGGTCAGCATAGTATTGCCCAATGAGGTTGCGGGGTGAGCCCAACATACACACTTCACATGAAAACCAAATAGTTGTTTTTTCTCTTCGGGCACACGCTAGGCTCAAGAACAATGACATGATGATATTGTACACAATTGTGCACAATTRTTTGGGACCCGTTTTCGCTCGTGAGCGCTACTTTCAAAACTACTGGCTGAAATMARACGACACTTTTATAACGCATCTTTGATCAGTGGTTCTCATACCTCGTTGAGCGGTGGCCATGTTCCATGGCCGACTCTCTTCTCTGTATACATCAATGATGTATATAATCAATACATGGCTTTCAAGAAGTATACATTTTCTTTTGTATAAAATTGCATATTATCACATTCGCTTGCACTTTTGCGATACTAGTCAGATGAGACCATACACTACAACGGAAGCCTGCAAAAACCGAACTTGATGGACAATGTTGATTAGCGGGTGGAATGATTTCCAAAGAGGTCTCAGGTTAAAGTGGGAGGTGAGATCAGGTCAGCATAGTATTGCCCAATGAGGTTGCGGGGTGAGCCCAACATACACACTTCACATGAAAACCAAATAGTTGTTTTTTCTCTTCGGGCACAACGCTAGGCTCAAGAACAATGACATGATGATATTGTACACAATTGTGCACAATTTTTTGGGACCCGTTTTCGCTCGTGAGCGCTACTTCTCAAAACTACTGGCTGAAATGATACGACACTTTTATAACGCATCTTTGATCAGTGGTTCTCATACCTCGTTGAGCGGTGGCCATGTTCCATGGCCGACTCTCTTCTCTGTATACATCAATGATGCAAACACAAATTCAAAAAGTTCTGGGACACTGTAAAGTCCATGGAGAATAAGAACACCTCCTCCCAGCTTCCAACTGCACTGAAGATAGGAAACACTGTTCACCACCCGACAAATCCACTATAATTGAGAATTTCAATAAGCATTTTTCTACGGCTGGCCATGTTTCCACCTGGCTACCCTACCCCGGTCAACAGCACTGCCCTCCCCTCTGCTACTCGCCCAAGCCTTCCCATTTCTCTTTCTCCCAAATACAGTCAGCTGATGTTCTGAAAGAGCTGCAAAATCTGGACCCTTACAAATCAGCCGGGCTAGATAATCTGGACCCTTTCTTTAAAACTATCTGCTGAAATTGTTGCCACCTCTATTACTAGCCTTTCAACCTCTCTTTCGTGTCGTCTGAGATTCCCAAAGATTGGAAAGCAGCTGCGGTTATCCCCCTCTTCAAAGGGGGGGACACTCTTGACCCTAACAGCTACAGACCTATATCTATCCTACTTGCCTTTCTAAGGTCTTCGAAAGCCAAGTCAACAAACAGATTACCGACCATTTCGAATCCACCATACCTTCTCCGCTATGCAATCTGGTTTCAGCGCTGTCATGGTGCACCTCAGCCACGCTCAAGGTCATAAACGATATCTTAACCGCCATCGATAGGAAACAGTACGTGCAGCCGTATTCATTGACCTGGCCAAGGCTTTTGACTCTGTCAATCACCACATCCTCATCGGCAGACTCGACAGCCTTGGTTTCTCTAATGATTGCCTCGCTGGTTCACCAACTACTTCTCTGATCGGGTTCAGTGTGTCAAATCGGAGGGTCTGTTGTCCGGGCCTCTGGCAGTCTCTATGGGGGTGCCACAGGGTTCAATTCTTGGACCGACTCTCTTCTCTGTATACATCAATGATGTCGCTCTTGCTGCTGGTGATTCTCTGATCCACCTCTACGCAGACGACACCATTCTGTATACTTCTGGCCCTCTTTGGACACTGTGTTAACTGTGTTAACCTCCAGACGAGCTTCAATGCCATACAACTCTCCTTCCGTGGCCTCCAATTGCTCTTAAATACAGTAAAACTAAATGCATGCTCTTCAACGATCGCTGCCTGCACTGCCCGCCTGTCCAACATAACTACTCTGGACGGCTCTGACTTAGAATATGTGGACAACTACAAATACCTAGGTGTCTGGTTAGACTGTAAACTATCCTTCCAGACTCACATCAAACATCTCCAATCCAAAGTTAAATCTAGAATGGCTTCCTATTCCGCAACAAAGCATCCTTCACTCATGCTGCCAAACATACCCTTGTAAAACTGACCATCCTACCAATCCTCGACTTCGGTGATGTCATTTACAAAATAGCCTCCAAAACCCTACTCAATAAATTGGATGCAGTCTATCACAGTGCCATCCGTTTGTCACCAAAGCCATATACTACCACCACTGCGACCTGTACATCTCGTTGGCTGCCCTCGCTTCATACTCGTCGCCAAACCCACTGGCTCAGGTCATCTACAAGACCTGCTAGGTAAAGTCCCTTATCTCAGCTCGCTGGTCACCATAGCAGCACCTACTGTAGCACGCGCTCCAGCAGGTATACTCTCTCTGTCACCCCCAAAACCAATTCTTCCTTTGGCCGCTCTCCTTCCAGTTCTCTGCTGCAATGACTGGAACGAACTACAAAAAATCTCTGAAACTGGAAACACTTGTCTCCCTCATAGCTTTAAGCACCAGCTGTCAGAGCAGCTCATAGATTACTACACTGTACATAGCCCATATACTATTTAGCCCAAACAACTACTCTTTACCTACCTACTGTATTTATTTATTTATTTTGCTCCTTTGCACCCCATTATTTCTATCTCTACTTTACACTTTCTTCCACTGCAAACCAACCATTCCAGTGTTTTTTATATTGCTATATTGTATTTACTTCGCCACCATGGCCTTTTTATATTTTATTATATATATATTTTATATATTTTTTGCCTTCACTCCTTATCTCACCTCACTTGCTCACATTGTATATAGACTTATTTTTCACTGTATTATTGACTGTATGTTTGTTTTACTCCATGTGTAACTATATGTTGTGTATGTGTCGAACTGCTTTGCTTTATCTTGCCAGGTCGCAATTGTAAATGAGAACGTGTTCTCAATTTGCCTACCTGGTTAAATGAAGGTGAAAATAATAATAAATAAATAAATAAATAAAAAATGATGTCGCTCTTTCTGCTTGGTGATTCTCTGATCCACCTCTACGCAGACGACACCATTCTGTATAATTCTGGCCTTCTTTGGACTGTGTTAACTAACCTCCAGACGAGCTTCAATGCCATCAAATCTCCTTCCGTGGCCTCCAACTGCTCTTAAATACAAGTAAACTAAATGCATGCTCTTCAACCGAACGCTGCCCGACCCGCCCGCCCGTCAGATCACTACTCCGGACGGTTCTGACTTAGAATATGTGACATACAAATACCTAGGTGCTGGCTAGACTGTAAACTATCTTCCAGACTACATTAAGCATCTCCATATCCAAAATTAAATCAAGAATCGACTTCCTCATTTGCAACAAAGCATCCTTCACTCATGCTGCCAAACAAC